>NC_088797.1:25288771-25590475 GCF_011386835.1 Chrysemys picta bellii | reverse complement strand
TGTCTTGCTCACAACACACCCGTTAATGCATCCCAGAATCACGTTTGCTTTTTTTGCAACAGCATCACACTGTTGACTCATATTTAGCTTGTGGTCCAATATAACCCCTAGATCCCTTTCTGCCATACTCCATCCTAGATAGTCTCTTCCCATTCTGTATGTGTGAAACTGATTGTTCCTTCCTAAGTGGAGCACTTTGCATTTGTCTTTATTAAACTTCATCCTGTTTACCTCAGGCCATTTCTCCAATTTGTCCAGATCATTTTGAATTTTGACCCTATCCTCCAAAGCAGTTGCAATCCCTCCCAGTTTGGTATCATCTGCAAATTTAATAAGCGTACTTTCTATGCCAATATCTAAGTCGTTGATGAAGATATTGAACAGACCCAGTCCCAAAACAGACCCCTGCAGAACCCCACTCGTTATACCTTTCCAGAAGGATTGGGAACCATTAATAACTACTCTCTGAGTACGGTTATCCAGCCAGTTATGCACCCACCTTATAGTAGCCCCATCTAAGTTATATTTGCCTAGTTTATTGATAAGAATATCATGCGAGACCGTATCAAATGCCTTACTAAAGTCTAGGTATACCACATCCACTGCTTCTCCCTTATCCACAAGATTCATTATCCTATCAAAGAAAACTATCAGATTAGTTTGACATGATTTGTTCTTTACAAATCCATGCTGGCTATTCCCTATCACCTTACCACCTTCCAAGTGTTTGCAGATGATTTCCTTAATTACTTGCTCGGAAGTTAAACTAACTGGTCTGTAAAAAGCAACAGAGGGTCCTGTGGCACCTTTAAGACTAACAGAAGTATTGGAGCATAAGCTTTCGTGGGTGAATGCCCACTTGCAAGTCTGATGAAGTGGGCATTCACCCACGAAAGCTTATGCTCCAATACTTCTGTTAGTCTTAAAGGTGCCACAGGACCTCTGTTGCTTTTTACAGATTCAGACTAACACTGCTACCCCTCTGATACTTAACTAGTCTGTAGTTTCCTGGATTGTTTTTATTTCCCTTTTTGTAGATGGGCACTATATTTGCCCTTTTCCAGTCTTCTGGAATCTCTCCCGTCTCCCATGATTTTCCAAAGATAATAGCTAGAGGCTCAGATACCTCCTCTATTAGCTCCTTGAGTATTCTAGGATGCATTTCATCAGGCCCTGGTGACTTGCAGTCATCTAACTTTTCTAAGAGATTTTTAACTTGTTCTTTTTTTATTTTCTCTTCTAAACCTACCTCCTTCCCATTAGCATTCACTATGTTAGGCATTCCTTCAGACTTCTTGGTGAAGACCGAAACAAAGAAGTCATTAAGCATCTCTGCCATTTCCAAGTTTCCTGTTTCTCCCTCCTCACTGAGCAGTGGGCCTACCCTGTCTTTGGTCTTCCTCTTGCTTCTAATGTATTGATAAAAAGTCTTCTTGTTTCCCTTTATTCCTGTAGCTAGTTTGAGCTCATTTTGTGCCTTTGCCTTTCTAATCTTGCCCCTGCATTCCTGTGCTGTTTGCCTATATTCATCCTTTGTAATTTGTCCTAGTTTCCATTTTTTATATGACTCCTTTTTATTTTTTAGATCATGCAAGATCTTGTGGCTAAGCCAAGGTGGTCTTTTGCCACATTTTCTATCTTTCCTAACCAGCGGAATAGCTTGCTTTTGGGCCCTTAATAGTGTCCCTTTGAAAAACTGTCCTCAGTCGTTTTTCTCCTCAGTCTTGATTCCCATGGGACCTTACCTGTCAGCTCTCTGAGCTTACCAAAATCTGCCTTCCTGAAATCCATTGTCTCTATTTTGCTGTAGTCCCTTCTACCCTTCCTTAGAATTGTGAACTCTATGATTTCATGATCACTTTCACCCAAGCTACCTTCCACTTTCAAATTCTCAACGAATTCCTCCCTATTTGTTAAAATCAAATCTAGAACAGCTTCCCCACTAGTAGCTTTTTCAACCTTCTGAAATAAAAAGTTGTCTGCAATGCAGTCCAAGAACTTATTGGATAGTCTCTGCCCCGCTGTGTTATTTTCCCAACATATATCTGGATAGTTGAAGTCCCCCATCACCACCAGATCTTGGGCTTTGGATGATTTTGTTAGTTGTTTAAAAAAAGCCTCATCCACCTCTTCCACCTGGTTAGGTGGCCTGTAGTAGCAGGACATCACCCTTGCTTTTTAGCCCTTTTAGCCTAACCCAGAGACTCTCAACACTTCCGTCTCCTATGTCCATCTCCACTTCAGTCCAAGTGTGTACATTTTTAATATACAAGGCAACACCTCCTCCCTTTTCTCCCTGTCTATCCTTCCTGAGCAAGCTGTACCCCTCCACACCAGCATTCCAGTCATGTGTATTATTCCACCAAGTTTCAGTGATGCCAACAATGTCATAGTTCTACTTATTTATTAGCACTTCCAGGTCTTCCTGCTTATTACCCATACTTCTTGCATTTGTATATAGGCATCCTGATTTGATCTTGCCTCCCAGTTTTGCCCTGACCCTCCTTTCTCTCTGCCATTATAGCCCATGCTCCCTCCTATTTCCAACCCATCTCCCAGGTCTCCATTTTCTCCACTTACCTGTGGGCTTTGCTCACCTGTCCCCATCAAACCTAGTTTAAAGCCCTCCTCACTAGGTTAGCCAGTCTGTGTCCAAATAGGGTCTTTCCCCTCCTCGAAAAGTGAATGCCATCTCTGCCTAGCCGTGCTTCCTGTAACAGCATCCCGTGGTCAAGGAAGCCAAAGTCCTCCTGGCGACACCATCTTCGCAGCCAGGCATTCACCTCCATGATGCACTTGTCTCTGCCCGGGCCCCTACCATTGACAGGAAGGATGGAAGAGAACACCACCTGCGCTCCAAACTCCTTCACCCATACTCCCAAAGCCCTGTAGTCACTCTTGATCTGCTCAGTGTCACACCTCGCAGTATCATTTGTGCCCACATGGATGAGTAGCATGGGGTAGTAGTCAGCGGGCTGGATAATCCTCGACAATGCCTCCATAACGTCTCGGATACAGGCCCCTGTCAGGCAGCATACCTCCCGAGATGAAATGTCAGGTCAACAGATGGGCGCCTCCGACCCCTTCAGCAGAGAGTCTCCGACCACCACTACCCTACGTTTCCTATTCGCAGTGGTGGCAGCAGACCTCCCAGCCTTAGGGGTACGAGGCTTCTCCTCCTCTGCTGTAGGAGGTGATTCCTTCTCTCCTGTATCAAGAAGAGCATAACAGTTACCTATTACCACAGCGGGAGGGTTTGGAGAAGGGGTGGAGCACTGCCTGCTGCCAGAAGTAACCAGCTGCTAGTGTCCACCCTGAGCCATCTCCTCCTCCACCAGTGGTGTGCCAGCAGTCCTGTGTACTGGGACAGCTACCTCAGCTGTCTCCACATGGAGACTGTCCAGGAATTGCTCGTGGATTCGGATGCTCCTCAACCTAGCCATCTTCTCCTGTAGCTCGCCCACCTGCTGCCTGAGCACAATATTCTTCATATTGTTTATTTTGATATTAAATTCAATACAGAACTCTATTTTGGAATGTTTCAAATTTTTAAACAGACAAATTTTCAATCTTCCACAGAATTTTGTGCTGACAACAGTTAAGTGCATTGTAGGAGTTGTGTGCAGGAACCTAGAGCTCTTGGCAGCTGGTGAAGGGGTAATTTGAGTTTTTTGGCATCCATCCAGCAAGGGATGGGAAGTAGCTTAGGTCTGTGGTGCCTGAAGAGCAGTGGAGATTTTTGGCTTTGGGGAGCCTTGAAAAAATGTGGAGAAAATGCATGAACTCTTAGTTTCCTACTCCAGTAAGTTATGTCCCAACGCAGTAAAGTGTGTTTGTAAATCTAAGCATGTGAATAGCACAGCTGATTTCAACAGAACTATTCACATGCTTAAATTTACATCAGTGATTAGACACTTTGCTGGATCAGAGCCTCACAGCAACCAGCTCACTCACTATTCTTCCTTCTGCTGCCCTCACATGCACCCAGTATCTCGCCACTGCATCTAGCAGCAATAGATAAAAACATTAGCTAGATATTTCTCCAGTGAAATAGTTAATAATCTTGACACTAAATTGCCATGATTAGATTTTGACATTAACATCACACGAAGCTGAATGGGGACTTTTCACCCCTCTGGAAGTCATGGTTTCAAGCTGTCATCTACAGATTCAAGGAGACAACACTGTGTCCATTTACACTTGGCTCATATAAAGAAGCTTTGGGTTTTTCACAACTATAAAAGCCATTAAAAATGCAATTTTTCAATGGAAACCTGGATTATGCAGTAAGAGGTGGATTCTGTAGCCAATTACAGAATCACAGAAAACATGGGTCTCTGGAAGAAGCAGATGATGTCTCAGAATTTACTAAAAAGCAACAGAGGGTCCTGTGGCACCTTTGAGACTAACAGAAGTACTGGGAGCATAAGCTTTCATGGGTAAGATGCATCTGAAGAAGTGAGGTTCTTACCCACGAAAGCTTATGCTCCCAGTACTTCTGTTAGTCTCAGAGGTGCCACAGGACCCTCTGTTGCTTTTTACAGATTCAGACTAACACGGCTACCCCTCAGAATTTACTGTGCCTCTATAGCTGAATCTCACTGTGTTATGCTTCCACCTCCAGTTTACGCTGACCTTTGTTTTTCCTCTATAGAAATGTGAGGTGGAGACCCCACATTCTCACTCCATTATAAAGGGGCCTGGAATAGAGATCACATTACAAGACCTTGCTGCTCTCTGACCCTTTAATTAAAAAATATTTACATTTATTTGCCTCAGGATTTTGCTGTTGGCAAAGAAGCATTTGTTCCCTTCATTTCAAGGTTGGAAGAGCCTTGATTTCACGTGTTTTTCATGTTGGAAGAGCCTTGTTTTTCAGTGTTGTCTACCATCTCAAAATGCTGGAAGTCAGGGAAATAACTGCATTATGGGAGATATCTTGGGAAATTTGAAAAGTAAATAAACTTCCAACCCCATGAGCCAAATATTCTAGTACTAAAAATCAAACATTTATTGCCTGTAGCATCAGGAAATAAGTTATTACTACATAAAATATATCAAGAACACTTCTGAATGTTACCACAGCTGACCCAACAGACACAGACCTAATAAGTTAAAGTGGCAGGTCAGAGCTCATGACAAACAGCTCTCCTGAGGGCCCTCTGGCACCTGGGCAGTACACAATCCTATAGCCAGGAATACTGGATGTTCTTTGTATAGAGAAAGTGACTGACAAAGGGCCTGATCCTGAGAGATGCTAAGGACCCATAACTACTTGTGTTGCGGGCACTTCACACCTCTCACGATTAGCCACCACCTTAAAGTTCTCTTTTTCTGATACAGCATTACAAACATCTGAATGTGTCTTTGAATACAATCTGAAACATTTCCTATGAGTTAGAAATAAAGCAGGAAAGGAGGAAAGTCAGGAGGTGGCAGGCAAGTTTATCCATATATATATATATAAAATGTTCTGCAGGGTACTTAAAAAGGTTTTGCATATCAGAGATAGCCTACAGGGAGGAATTCTCTGCTGTAGACTAATTGAGGATGACACTGTCAACTATCTGACAGAGAAATTAGGGGCAACACTGAGATGAAAGGACCTAAATGAGGGGCAGTGTCTGAACAAGTAAAGACTAAACATTGTAACAGGAAAGAAGTGAATCCCATCTCTCACTGTCCCCATTTGCCACCCCATCCGCTACCTCAGATGATGAAAATATAGTCACTCTCTGAAAATTTGTCCTTCAAACTAACCCTAGGGCCTCTGGGTTAAAGATGAGAAGGAAAATATTTTATAGAGACTAATCGATAAAGAAAAAATGGAAGATTTCCTCAAGGATTCATCATGATCACAGAGGATGCCCCAGTGGGGAAGAACAAAAAGGAAAAGAAAAATTTACGCGGGACATAAATTATGTTTGATGTACAATCTACAATACTTGTGAAGAACTGTACTAATTCATGAAGTACAATCTTTACTTAATCTTCTCACCTGGCTTGACTTACTCATTAGAATCATAGAATATCAGGGTTGGAAGGGACCTCAGGAGGTCATCTAGTCCAACCCCCTGCTCAAAGCAGGACCAATTCCCAACTAAATCATCCCAGACAGGGCTTTGTCAAGCCGGGCCCTAAAAACCTCCAAGGAAGGAGATTCCACCACCTCCCTAGGTAACGCATTCCAGTGATTCACCACCCTCCTAGTGAAATAGTGTTTCCTAATATCCAACCTAGACCTCCCCCACTGCAACTTGAAACCATTGCTCCTTGTTCTATCATCTGCCACCACTGAGAACAGCCGAGCTCCATCCTCTTTGGAACCCCCCTTCAGGTAGTTGAAAGCAGCTATCAAATCCCCCCTCATTCTTCTCTTCTGGAGACTAAACAATCCCAGTTCCCTCAGCCTCTCCTCATAAGTCATGTGCTCCAGACCCCTAATCATTTTTGTTGCCTCCGCTGGACTCTTTCCAATATTTCCACATCCTCCTTGTAGTGTGGGGCCCAAAACTGGACAGAGTACTCCAGATGAGGCCTCACCAATGTTGAATAAAGGGGAATGATCACGTTCCTCGATCTGCTGGCAATGCCCCTACTTATACAGCCCAAAATGCCATTAGCCTTCTTGGCAACAAGAGCACACTGTTGACTCATATCCAGCTTCTCGTCCACTGTGACCCCTAAGTCCTTTTCTGCAGAACTGCTGCCTAGCCATTCGGTCCCTAGTCTGTAGCAGTGCATGGGATTCTTCCGTCCTAAGTGCAGGACTCTGCACTTGTCCTTGTTGAACCTCATCAGGTTTTTTTCGGCCCAATCCTCTAATTTGTCTAGGTCCCTCTGTATCCGATCCCTACCCTCCAGGGTATCTACCACGCCTCCTAGTTTAGTGTCATCTGCAAACTTGCTGAGAGTACAGTCCACACCATCCCCCAGATCATTAATAAAGATATTAAACAAAACTAGCCCCAGGACCAACCCTTGGGGCACTCCGCTTGAAACCGGCTGCCAACTAGACATGGAGCCATTGATCACTACCTGTTGAGCCCGACGATATAGCCAGCTTTCTATCCACCTTACAGTCCATTCATCCAGCCCATACTTCTTTAACTTTTTTTTTTTTAAAGGATTTCAGTTAGACGGATAACTAGTTATTTGTGCGCTGCATCCAACGTTTTTCATTCCAGCAGAACCCAAAACAATTTACACACACAGTTCCCAATTTTCTCCTCACAATGTTCCTCTTACATCACTCTGGCAGTGTAGAACCGCTCCCTGTAGAACTGTGGAACACTGCTGCCCTCCAACCTCTTGCTCAGAGGATGGACAAGGGATGGGAGGGGGCATATCCACAGCACATTGTACTGAGTCTACTCAGGGCCATGGGAGTGGCTCATAAGTAGTTGTGGGAAGCTGCAGAAGAGGCTGCTTCAAGTTGTACTGGGAGCCCAGAATCCAGGAAGTACAAAGGTGATAAAGCCAACTACCGCACCCCCCCCCCCACACACACACACACACTGCCTGCTGGGACTGCACCTCCTGAGCTGTGCATGATTGCATCTGGGAGGCTCAGCTCAGAATCGGGGCCTCTATATACAAAAATCATTTCACCCCCCCACAGAAACGTATGAGACAGCAACTACTGAACAGCACATAGCACTAATTTAAAACAAATCAGGACAGGAAATGAATAATATCGTACCCAAGTGAAATGGCAAAGGAAATATAGTTATAGTGAACAAAACGTAATTACCCAATTGGAACTTGTCTAGATACTGATATCTAGCAGTACAGTGCACTCAGAGGAAAGAAAGCCACCTGTTGAATCACCAACACTTCTTGTAGCACTCTCAGATCTACTGTCCAAATATTAACCAAGCATGCCTGTGTTTAATCTGAAAGCTGATGAGCTCACAGCCCTTTATCGTATGGCAGCAGGTAAAGTTCTACTGGTCTGTTCAGCTATACAGTATCCATCTTTCCTCAGAAGTTGACTTGTCTTGGTTTTAGTTCTTTCTGATGTATAAAAAAGGCTTGAAACATTCTATGAAAAAAACCTGACCTGTTTTTTACATCAGAAATTCAGCTCCTGCCTAGAGTAGAAGACTATGATTATTGCAGAATACAATGACATCACCAAAAGAGTTGTTCAACTGAGAAAGTAATATTTTGTCAGCTTTATTAAAACTCTTTTAAAAGTTGTTTTTGCTAACACCTATTTAACTTCAATGTCTAATTAGCACTTTGGAGAAAGGAAGTCTGTTTTAAATTCAACACCAGTTCCCCTTCAACTACGGGTACGTCTACACTACAGCAACACAGCTACTTCACTGCAACTGTAGCACAGACGCTTCCCACATCAACAGAAGGTTCCCCCACACACACACACTGATATAGGCAATCCACCTCTCCAAAGGTGATAGCTAGGTCAATGGAAGAATTCTTCCATCAACCTAGTTGCACACACAGTGGAGATTAGGGTAACCTAACTATGTCGTACAGGGTGTGATTTTAAAAATAAAAAATTAAAACAACCCTGAGCAACGTAGGTAGGTAGATCTAATTTATCGATGTAGACCAGGCTTAAGATGTGAGAACATATTATATATAGCCTCTAAAAACCCCACCACATCCCAGAGCAAAACCAAGATCAACACTGACATTCCAGATATTTTACGGTAAACTATTAACAGAAAAACCCACACATCTTTCATGCCTCCTTTATAGCTCATAAAAATGCAAGAAAGGACCTTGCCTTTATCAGGTGATTTTTGCCACACCTGGTTGTTGCACAGCTGGAAGAGATTAATTAGTTTCTGATAAATACTAATACAGATGTGAATATTGTGTAATATTTATATCACAATAGCTCCCATCCACTCCCCGCCCCCGCCCCCCACCCGTAAGGATCAATTAAGAACAACACAAAGATGTTTGAAGACCTTTTCCATCCAGCACACCCCCATTTGATAGAGCCTCCATGTTTGTGGTCCTATTTATGACAAAATACTGATGGCCAGTCTTTCATTCCGCATATGTTTTTAGATTATATCATTTTTGTTCTTAAATTAATATTTAATGCACTCCACATACTTACACAGGTTACAAGCACTGCAGGTCATAGTTATAATCACAATAAAAATTCTTCTAAGAAGGTTTAATATAAATTACTTAAGAATGCCTAAATATATATGTATAAAAAGACAACTATGCAATGAGACACCAGACTGACAGTCAAAAGGTTCCAACTATATCTGGCACAACCACAGTGTCATTGAATAGTCTGACAGTTTTATTAATAGGCCTGTATTTTTTCATCATTTTTCCACATCTTAAACAGTTAAAGCAGAAGATAAACTGGAAATGTGTCTCACTTACCTAAAATGTCATCAATTTCAATGAATGAAAGTGAAGAATTTAATGAAAATACCATCAAAAATAAAGTTAAAACCAGCAAGTAAACACCGGGGCCGGCTCTAGGTTTTTGGCCGCCGCAAGCAAAAAAAATTTTGGCTGCCCTGCACCCCAGCCCTGGGCTCTCCCCCCAACCCCCATCAGTGCCCTCCCCCACCCACACCCCCCTGCCGCCCTAGCCCTGGGCTCTCTCTCCCCCTCCCACCCGCACCCCATGCGGCCCCAGCCCTAGGCTCCCCCCCCCCCGAAACGTGACCTCCTCGTTCACCACAGCAGTCCCTGTTTACACTTGCAGTGGGGATCAAACTGTTTCTCCTATTTTTATTTCACTTTAGTATAAATCTCGTCCCCCCCATCCCCCGCAACCCTATCTTTAGTGCTCCAAATGCACATGGAAGGCATAGGGACTAACCCTCAAACCTTGTCCCCGGAAACAGATGGTGATCTAGTAAAGAGAGTTCAGGCAGAGGAGTGGGTGTGGGAGTGCTTGGGGGCTCTACACTGGCAGAGAAGCGGGGTATGATGTACTCATGGAGGAGGGTGGAGGAGGAGAGGGGGTATCAGGAGGGTTGCTGGAGAAGAGGTGCAGGGGAAGGGGAAGGTGGTGCAGGTGAAGGGAGAGTACAAGGGGAAGGGGTGCGGCAAAGGAGCGATGTGGGGAGGTACAAGTGAAGAGGCTGTGAGTGGGATGGGGGGGGTGCAAGGGCTGAGAGGGGCAGGCGCTGACAGCTGCTTCCCCAGCCCTGTGCAGGCAGAGCTGAGAGGACAGACACTGACCCCCAGGTGCCCAAGCTGCGGGGGTCCCCCGGTGGGGCAGTATCCCCCGCTGCCCCGCTCGGAGCCGGGCTCTGCCTCTCCGTGCCCCTGGCACTGTTAGGGCCTGGGGGAAGCAGCGCAGGGCTGAGGCGGAGGAAGTTTGTGGCGTGCTGGGTCCGGGGGCAGGAGGGGGCAGCTCGGGCTACCCAGCCACTCGTCCCATCAGCGCACGAGCCGGGATCCGTGTCCCCTGCCCAGCCCAGCAGTGCCCTGCACAGCCCACTCGGGCGGGGAAATGCCGCGCCGCCCTGGGGAGACTCAGAGCAGCAGTGGTGGCAGCAGCGGTGGTGGCGGGAGGACCCCTCCTCCTCCCTGCATCCCAGGCCCCACTTCCCTCCCTCCCCAGCTCCTCACACACTCCTCTCGCCGCTGCAGCCTGAGCTAAGCTCCAGGGGACAATGATCTGGCTCTCCAGCAGCAGGGCTCTGGCCAGGGCCGGCTCCCGGCTTTTTGCCGCCCCCCCCTACCCCCGCAAAAAAAATGGGTCCAGAGTGCCGCCCCTTGGAAAGCGCCACCCCAAGCACATGCTTGGAGCGCTGGTGCCTAGAGCCTGCCCTGGTAAACATGCAGCTGTTAACAGAGAAGAGATTTTAAAAAGAAAAGTTGAAGAAAACAGAACAGCAGAATACTGAGAAACAGAAAATAGGGAGTATGAGTATGCTGAACTACAAGCTCAAAGTGAGACCTTAAAATAGACTTTAATAATGTCTCAAATACTGAGTTATGAAGCGGAGGTGAAAACAATTTTAATGGCTTACTTTATCTTGGTGAACGAAATGTTCAATAAAAATATTTCAGGTAACATGTTTTCTTGGGATTTTGGAGTAGCAGCCGTGTTAGTCTGTATCCGCAAAAAGAAGAACAGGAGGACTTGTGGCACCTTAGAGACTAACAAATTTATTAGAGCATAAGCTTTCGTGGACTACAGCCCACTTCTAAGTGGGCTGTAGTCCACGAAAGCTTATGCTCTAATAAATTTGTTAGTCTCTAAGGTGCCACAAGTCCTCCTGTTCTTCTTTTTTCTTGGGATTTTGTAACTCATTTGTAAAAGTGATAACACACCTCATGAAGACCAGTAAGACAAGCATAGAATACTTGCACTTCTCAGGTTATTCAGATCATCATTGTGCATGTAGCCTTGTACTTTATGATGAATATGTACAACGACTTCACAAATGGTGATATTGTTTATGTATATGTGTGAATACACACACACACACACAGAGCTATATTGATATACAATACTGTATAGCAAATAAAGAGCAAATTAGGGCCCAGTCCTACAATGAGATCCAAATAGGCCCATGCAGAGCCATTTCACCTGCATGAAGCTCATTGCAGCATTGGGGCCTTAGTTTGAAAGTTAACGGAGGAGCCTCCCGTAGCCCCCAGATCCCACAGCCAGACCCTGCCCCCGGGAGACCCAACACCTCCTCCAAGGTTACCCAAAGAGCCTCTGACCGCCAAAAACCCCATGCCCCAACCGAGGACCCACCAGCCGGATGCTGCCCGCAGAAGAACCAGAACCATCCCCAGCGCTTCCAAACATGACCGTGCCCCGACAAAGCCCAGCACCGGTGCTTCCAGAACCCCATTCCCTCCCGGAAGATCCAGTGCTGCCTTGGAGACACCAAGAGCTGCCCTCCCCACCACATCAGGACCCCCACCTCAAGACCCACCTGAACACCGCTCCACAGTCCGAGGGACAACAAGGCCGCAAACCGTCCCCGCAGCACCTGGACCTGCAGAGACAACACAGCAGGAGGAGCGACGGCCACGAGCGAGGGTCGCCACACCGTGGCAATCCGCCTGGATGGAGGAGCTGGCAAAGGCTGAGGCCTTTGAGAACTTGGACACCCTGATGGACAGACTGACTGCAAAACTGTCTGTGGAAATTACGGCCAGAAGGAGGGAACCTGCACGGGCCATTTGCAGATTCCCTGCGCCGAGCCGTAACAACACCGCCAGAGAAGGCAGGAGAGGGGACGTCGGCCGCCGCTACGATCCGGTGGCTGCATCCCGTATTCAGAAACTATACAGGATGAACCGGACAAAAGCCATGAGGCAGATCCTCAACGGGACCTACTCCTACTGTGCCATACAGCCCAAGAGGCTCTACTCCTACTTCAAGGACGTGTTTGATCACGAGGCCCAGACCAACTTGCAATGCCCAGAGTGCCTTTCCCCGCTACCCCAGATCGACCTCACGGAGGACTTGGAGCAAGATTTTTCCCCGCAGGAGGTGCAGGTGAGGCTGTTGAGGACCAAAAACACCGCCCCTGGAAAAGATGGCATCTGCTACCTCCTGCTGAAGAAGCAAGACCCCGGCTGCTTGGTGCTCGCTGCCATCTTCAACAAATGCAAGCAGTTCCATTGCGTTCCCCGCTCCTGGAAAAAGTCCATGACCGTGCTCATCCACAAAAAAGGCGAACGAGATGACCCCGGCAACTGGAGGCCCATCTCCCTCTGCTCCACCATCTACAAGCTGTATGCCAGCTGCCTCGCGGCAAGGATCACAGACTGGTCAGTGTGCAGGGGTGCCGTCAGCTCAGTGCAGAAGGGTTTCATGTCCTGCGAGGGTTGCTACGAGCACAACTTCCTCCTTCAGACGGCCATCCAGGAGGCCAGGAGGTCCAAGAGGCAGTGCGCAGTAGCACGGCTTGACCTGACCAATGCCTTTGGGTCCATACCCCACCATCACATCTTTGCCACCCTGGGAGAGTTCGGGATGCCAGAAACCTTTATCCAGATCCTCCGGGACCTCTACAAGGACTGCACCACCACCATCCACGCCACGAATGGAGAGACGGATGCCATCCCCATTCACCGCAGCGTGAAACAAGGATGCCCCCTTAGCCCCATAAACTTCAACCTGGCCATGGAACTGCTCACCCGAGCCATCTCCAGCGGCCCGACCGGCTTCGACCTGCATGGCAAGAAACTCAGCATTCTGGCCTATGCGGACGATCTGGTCCTGACTGCGGACGACCCAGAGAGACTCCAAGGTATGCTAGATGCCACCAGCCGAGCTACTGACTGGATGGGGCTCTGCTTCAATGCGAAGTACTGCGGAACTCTGCACACTGACGGCAGCAAAAGGGACTCTGTGCAGACAACGGGGTTCCAGCTCCAGGGTGAGCCCGTCATCCCCCGGCAGAGGGGCAGGCATACCAGCACCTGGGCACACCAACAGGGTTCCGTGTCCGGCAGACACCCGAGGACACCATCCAGGAGATCTTGCAGGATGCCGCCAAGATTGATGCCTCCCTGCTGGCACCGTAGCAGAAGATAAACGCCCTGAACACCTTCCTGATCCCACGCATCTCGTTCACCCTAAGGGGATCCGCCGTGGCGAAGGTGCCCCTCAACAAGGCAGACAAGATCATCCGGAAGCTGGTGAAGAAGTGGCTGTTCCTTCCCCAGAGAGCCAGCAACGAGCTGGTCTACATCGCCCACCGGCACGGCGGTGCCAACATCCCCCGCATGGGTGACCTGTGCGACGTCGCGGTGATCACCCACGCCTTCCACCTGCTGACATGTCCCGACGCCATGGTGAGGAACATTGCGGCAAACGCCCTGCGTGATGCTACAGAGAAGCGGATCGGCAGAGCCCCCTCGAACCAAGACATCGCCACCTTCCTGAGCGGCTCCCTGGATGGAGAATTCGGACAGGACGGGTGCATCGCTTCATTGTGGTCCCGCACTCACAATGCCACGCGTCACCTGGGGAAGCGCATCGGCTGCCGCTGGGAGTGGTGCGAGGAGCGCCAGGAGCTCGGAATCCGGGTGCCACAGATCAGGTCTGATGACAACACCATCGTCACCCCGACAGCAGGGGCTTGCTGGAGAGGACTCTGAAGGCCGCCATCCGCTCGCTGTACGTGGAAATCCTGAAGTGTAAACCGGACCAGGGTAAAGCCTTTGAGTTGACCAGCAAGTGGGACACCAGCAACCACTTCCTCGCCGGGGCGGCTTCACCCGTTTCGCCGACTGGCGGTTCATCCACCGTGCCCAGCTCAACTGCGTCCTGCCCAATGGAGCCGTCCGCCACGGGAACCGAGACAAGCGTTGCAGGAAGTGCAGCTACCCCAACGAGACCCTGCCCCACGTCCTGTGCGGCTGCAAACCCCACTCCAGAGCCTGGCAGCTGCGCCACAACGCCATCCAGAACTGCCTGGTGAAAGCCATCGCGCCACGCCTGGGCGTGAACTGCACCATTGCTGGTACCAACACCAGCTACGACCTGACGTGGTCGTCACCGACGAGGTCCAGAAAAAGATCATCCTCGTCGACTTCACGGTCTCCTTTGAGAACAGGACTCTGGCATTTTGCGAAGCCCGAGCTCGTAGGCTGGAAAAGTACACCCCCCTGGCTGACACCGTGAGAGCAAAGGGCTATGAGGTGCAGATGGACGCCCTGATTGTCGGAGCCCTGGGCGCCTGGGACCCCTGCAACAAGCATGTGCTGCGGACCTGCGGGATCAATCGATGCTACACACGTCTCATGCGGTGCCTAATGGTCTCAGTCGCCATCCGATGGTCCAGGGACATCTACATCGAGCACATCACCGGCCACCGACAGTACCAGGAGGCGTGAGACAGAGTGATATCTTTCTCCCACTACGAGAAAGGGACCAAGTGACCTTCTCCGTTGGATCATATGAACTGGAACCATAAACTCCCTAAACATTAAATCTCACCAAATGAGGGTCAATCCATCCTCATCATATCTACTCATTATACTCCACACCCGAACACAACCACTCTATGAACTTCATATCCTCATATCTCAATGTCGTTACTTTGACCCATCAACCTTTTACCCCCAATCGGGGATATTGCAGATTATGTATTCCTCATGCCACCTGATCTTAAACCAAACTTTGCACCCTCGATAATCTGTATGTTATTCCTTGATAACCAGAAACTTCTATGCTCAAACTCTGTTCACTATTTTTTGTTAACATCATCTTAATAAAATGTTTAAGTCTATTATACGGGTAACTCAGGGATTAGATCATACAGCCAAACAAAATGATAAACATAAAAAAGTATAGCTTGGGTGATGTGTAATGTCATCAAAACTGCAAGATGAGTAAAGCCTGTAATTCATGTTAATATATTTATTTGAGCATGCTAGATTTTAATGTAAATAAATGTGAATTAATTAATATTAGGAAGCGAAACTACCTTCCTGCATGTTTGCTAATTTATTTTTATTGACTGTTCTGGACACTTGTCTTGAAATCATATGTTAATATTTGAGGACCCAGTCGCAATTCAAGTTATTTTACTACTTTGCATATGCTGATCCTATTGGTTAAATCTTCTTACTTTTATCAACTTTATTCTTGTAATTGCAGTATCCACAATTCATTAGTATTTCTGTAGATGTGCACAACCCATTTTAAGAAACATTTTTACATGCAAACCTATCAAACTTTCAGAGGATTTGCTATTATCCTTCTTATCATTTATCTTTTTCTCATTAATCAGAAGCAAACTCTTATCATAACAGAGAAGAAAATTCAACATAAAAGATCAGATAATTTATAATACGTTTTCAAAGAGCAAATAATAACCACCTTCGCAGGAAGTTTACTTTATGAAAAATCAATGGACCAAATTAACCCTTGGTGTAACTCCAGTGAAATCAACACAGAAATTAATTTGGCCCATTATGTCCAATAGTGGATTATTTGTTTTGAAAATCATCTATTAAATAATGACATTTACACGCAGTTTTTTTTCTTCATTCAATTATGTTATAATTGTTGTTTACAGACAGAGTGTGATATAAATAAACTATTGTAATGTCACAAAAGTAGAATTATATATGGTGGTTCTTCATGTTGGAATCATCAGTTCAAATGGATGGTGCTAGTTTTCTCTCCTTTTTTGACAGGCAGCAGTGCAGGGAGTGAATAGCACTGAACGATTTTTGGTGCACTCCCTGATCCCCACACAAAGCTTCTATAATATCCCTTCTGAATAATAAACTAAAATTAAGAAGATTGGTATTCTTACTAATCAGGAAAAAATATACACAGAGTATCTGGTTGGGACATTATGGATTGGTAATTCTAAGATGCAGAAACACCATTTACAGGTTAAAAATCTTAGACAACTTGCTGCCCCTTTATCACCAATCCACGTTCTGGGCAATCCCAATGACCCCGATTAAAAACAAAACCAAAAAAACTTGGCACAAGCAAGGAAGAGATAGGGAGACAAAACAATACTTCAGCCCTGTGAACATGAAACCCAAAGAGCACAGCTGCAGAGGGAAAAGTATTTTTAAAAGGGATGTAAGACTGATAAGGTTGCTGTCCTTACAGACCTCCACTGCGTAGGATCCTTGTCTCTCCTCCCACCTGCCCCCCGCCCCTAACAAAAGAGGGCCCTAATTTACAAATGAGGGAAGCACCCTTTCAGCTTTGTAAACCTCAGAGATAATAGCAATGAATTAGTTGAGCTACAGAAAATCCCGGCACTCGCTTTTGGGGCCCAGAAAAAAGGGGGAACAGTCTCTCAAAGAATACTTTCAAGATAACACTGAACAGCGCACTGATACACAGATACCCTCCCACCAACAACACAGGAAGGGGAACTCCACATGGACTCCTCCTGAGGGTCGAAATGACAGTCTGGACCTATAGATAGAATGCTTCCGCCGACGTACACAGGCAGAAATTGTGGAAAAACAACATCGCTTGTCTCATAACCTAAGTCGTGCAGAACGCAATGCCATCCACAGCCTCAGAAACCACCCTGACATTATCATCAAAGAGGCTGATAAAGGAGGTGCTGTTGTCATCATGAACAGGTCTGACTTCCAGAAGGAGGCTGCCAGACAACTCTCCAATACCAAATTCTACAGGCCACTTTCCTCAGATCCCACTGAGGAATACACTAGGAAACTGCACCATCTACTCAGGACACTCCCTACACTAACACAGGAACAAATCAACATACCTTTAAGAGCCCCGACCGGGGTTACTCTATCTACTACCCAAGATCCACAAACCTGGAAATCCTGGATGCCCCATCATCTCGGGCATTGGCACTCTCACTGAAGGACTGTCTGGATATGTGGACTCCCTACTCAGACCCTACGCCACCAGCACTCCCAGCTATCTCCGTGACACCACTGATTTCCTGAGAAAACTACAATTCATTCGTGATCTCCCAGAAAACACCATCCTTGCCACCATGGATGTAGAGGCTCTCTACACAAACATCCCACACACAGATGGAATACAAGCTGTCAGGAACAGTATCCCTGATGATGACACAGCACAGCCTGTTGCTGAGCTCTGTGACTTTATCCTCAGACACAAGTATTTCAAATTTGGTGACAATATATACCTCCAGACCAGTGGCACCGTATGGGCACCCGCATGGCCCCACAATATGCCAACATTTTTATGGCTGACCTGGAACAACGCTTCCTCAGCTCTCGTCCACTCACGCCCCTGCTCTACCTACGCTACACTGATGACATCTTCATCATCTGGACCCATGGGAAGGAGACCCTGGAAGAATTCCACCAAGATTTCAACAGCTTCCACCCCACCATCAACCTCAGCCTGGACCAATCTACATGGGAGGTCCACTTCCTAGACACCACAGTACAAATAAGCGATGGCCACGTTAACACCACCCTATACCGAAAACTCACCAACTGCTACACCTACCTTCGTGCCTCCTGCTTCCACCCCGGACACACCACACGATCCATCGTCTACAGCCAAGCGCTGAGGTACAACCTCATTTGCTCCAACCCCTCAGACAGAGACCAACACCTACAAGACCTTCACCAAGCATTCTCAAAACTATGATACCCACACAAGGAAATAGAGAAACAAATCAACAGAGCCAGATGTGTACCCAGAAGCCTCCTGCTACAAGACAAGCCCAAAAAAGAAACCAACAGAACTCCACTGGACATCACCTACAGTCCTCAGCTTAAACCTCTCCAATGCATCATCTACAACCCATCCTGGACAATGATCTCTCACTTTCACAGACCTTGGGAGGCAGGCCAGTCCTCGTCCACAGACAACCTGCCAACCTTAAGCATATTCTCACCAGCAACCACGCACCGCACCATAACAACTCTAACTCAGGAACCAACCCATGCAACAAACCTCTATGCCAACTCTGCCCACATATCTACACCAGCAACACCATCACAGGACCTAACCAGATCAGCTACAACATCACCGGCTCATTCACCTGCACGTCCACCAATGTTATATATGCCATCATGTGCCAGCAATGCCCCTCTGCTATGTACATTGGCCAAACTGGACAGTCACTACGCAAGAGGATAAATGGACAAGTCAGATATCAGGAATGGCAATATACAAAAACCTGTAGGAGAACACTTCAACCACCCTGGCCACACAATAGCAGATGTAAAGGTAGCCATCTTACAGTAAAAAAACTTCAGGACCAGACTCCAAAGAGTAACTGCTGAGCTCCAGTTCATCTGCAAATTTGACACCATCAGATCAGGATTAAACAAAGACTGTGAATGGCTATCCAACTACAGAAGCAGTTTCTCCTTCTTTGGTGTTCACACCTCAACTGCTAGCAGAGCACCTCACCCTCCCTGATTGAACTAACCTCGTTATCTCCATACTGATTTAAACCTGCCTATGGAAATTTCCATTACTTGCATCTGAAGAAGTGAGGTTCTTACCCACGAAAGCTTATGCTCCCAATACTTCTGTTAGTCTTAAAGGTGCCACAGGATCCTCTCTGTTGCTTTTTTCAATGAATGTAAAAGTTCTTTGACTATTGTAATTGAAATTTTAAGGTCCTACTTTAAATATCCAAGCAGAATCAGAGATATCCTTTCTTGCAAAGATTCAGACCCAAAAAAGACAGAAAGGATGATCTCCTGATAAAAATGGAAGGAACTCAAAACTAATTAATGTACTTACACTCCCAGTTGAAGAAATAGCCTCTAGAGAATACCTTAATGTAATAATAGAGGCAGAGTTTGCAGTCACTTAAGAACCAGACTTAGTCTATACAGGGAATAGTATCACTGGACCAAAGGCACTAAAATGACACTGCCCTAAGAAAACCCACCACAATACAGTGTGATTGTATAAGTTCTAACAGTAAAAATGCTGACTGAGCTCAAAGGTGTGAAATTGTATAGAACAAGAGACCAGACCCTCAAACAACCAATAAACCTGTAAACAAATTCCAAACTATGAGGTAAACAACAATTTCTTTATTGTGGTCTGCCACAGGAATCCACTCACTCACCATGGGTGGTGCCTCCTCATGGCTGTTCTGGGGATTAGCTCTCTTCCAGATCCCACCCTCCTCACCCCCCGCATTCTCTCCCACTGGCCTCTCTCACTCCAGAAGCTGCAGCTTCCTCTTCGTAACTCAATCCTCTGGCCAGGTCACTAAGTGGTTTCCCCTTCCGGGGCAGAGTCTCACTGGACCCACTGTCCAGGCAATGCCACATAGTCAGTGAATGGTAGGGGAACTCAGGCTCACCCATCACCCAAGTTCCAGCCTGGGGACCCTACAACAGACAGCCAAAGTCTGTTGAGTCCCTAACGCTGCTGGCTTTTCCCCAGGCTGCTTCCTACCTCACTTCCCACTTACCCAGAATAGAGAAGGTTGCAGAAGAAAGTATGTCCTTCCCTCAGAGCCAGGCACCCCGGGGTCCTGCTCTTTCCCTTAGTGCCATCCTTCCCTCTCTAATGCACAAAGTGGCTGCAGACTTCCTCACTGCAACCCTTTCTGGTGCCAGCTTCCTGGCTTTATGCTAATCCAGCCTCAGATGAGCTCCATCTTCCAGTCAGATCTTGCTTCGCCAGCCTAAATCCCTCATGTGTGGCCTATCTCACTAATTGGCCCTTTTCTCAGCTTTCTTAACCCTTTTGGGGATGGTGAACACCCCTCACACGGTCCTGTAAAACTGAAGGGAGAAAATTATAAATAGCACATGGAACACCTAGATTGTAAAAGAGTATCAGACACTATATCCGATAGCCCCAATCTCTCTAAATTTAAACTTTCACAAGCAAAATCATTATGGGAAGAGCTGCCATGTCAGAATGCAGAAAGGAACCCTTTGGCATGCAAAACAAAAGGAGATGGTCAGCAGCTGATAGCTGCAACAGATCTGTAAACCAAGCTCATCCAAAGAGTTTTGTGCTGGATCTTGTTGTGACCAGTTCATTGCTAGACAACCTCACTTTTGAATTACAAGGTTAAATGCAGAAGGTAGGGGTGCAGGGTCCATTGCTTTTGATGAGAGCAAGAACTAAGGTTTGTGTGTAAGTAAGCACTGCTTTGATTTAAAGAGCACTGAAAAAACTGAAGTGCCAGCTTACTAACCTGAGCTACACACTGTTTATGTGGAGTTCTCTTTTGGACTATGTACAGTTTGCTTGAGTCCTGTGACTCCAGATGAGCTCCCCATCCTGTGAGATGGAGACTGACATTCAGGGTTAGGATTAAACCAATCCAGCTCATGGAGAATTACTACCTCCATTAAGTTTTTTTCCTGGAGAAGATTGGTAATGGAAAAAAGATACTTTTGCTTTTAGATATAGAAGAGATTAGGAGTGACTGAAAATCATTACCATATTAAGGCTGTTGGTTGTCTCAGTCCATATCACAAGAAACATCACCAAGACTGGCACGCTCGAGGACATTCTTAAGATACACCAAGGACTGAATAGGTGCAGACAGTGAAGCACTGATGAGAGTAGTGATACTTGGCATTTATACAGCACTTGGAATCTTCAAATTCTGTACAAACATATGTCAGCTAATCCACCCTCACATAATAGAAGTGGTCCCCTCCACAGTAAAACTGAGGTACCTAGGTAGAACCTACAGTACATATACAAGAGACACATTTATAAATTCATTTCAGTTTTAGAGATATTATGGGTTCTAGAATTTGAAGAATACAGAATATAACAGCAATTAGAATGAAATTTTCAAGTGCATTCACTATAAACAGAGGTCTTCAGTCTCCGTGGCTGTCAGTTTGGTACCTGAACAACACAAGAACTACTGGCTTGCTGCCTAGACCGGAAAATTGAGAAATAATTTTATTGTGGGTCAAAAGAAACATTTGATTCAACCCAAAATAAAAAAAAATGTGGACTTCAATTTTATTTAAAAAATATTAAGAAAAGTTAAAGTAAATTTTGAAACAAAGTCATGTAGAAAATGTCAAAACAAGGAGTTTTTCTGTTTGGGGAATTTTGTTTGTTTTTTCTTCCTGTCAGAGTGAAACAATTCAGCAAATTCAACACAAATGTGTGACATGTTTCAGTTGACCCAAATCTGCATTTTGTAGTAGTCTGGTTTATAGGAGACAATGGGGGCATCAAGTTCCCAAACCACAACTCCCCTGAGGCAATGTGCCAAAATGGGAACATGCAATTTAATGTTGAACTGACTGGAAATTAAGCATTTGGGGTCATTTCAACAAACCAGACCAAAATGTTTTGACTTTGGGAATGTTGAAATGTTTAATTTTGATCAAAAATGTTGAAACAATTGATCAAAACAGAACAGAAATGTGACACCTGAATTGAAAATCTTTTTGAATTTCTGTTCCATGAAAAATATCGAAACTTTTCATTCTGATTTAGAATGAAAACAAAAATGTTGACATGTCAGAATTTTCCACAGTATGAAAATTCCGAATTTTGCTCAATACTTGATTTTTTTGAACTGAAGGAAATCTTGAGATATATCTTGAAAGATCCTTTTTTAGCTCAGGACTCCAGAAATTCTTGAGACATATCTTGAAAGATGAAGTCTGAAAAGCTGACATAGTTCTTTCACCCAGTCACATATGGTACACTACTTAAATATTAGTGGAGATAGAAATAATATATATTGAAACATCTAAATGCACTGGGAAGTTCAGAGAGGCACACTACTAGCAGTGCTTCTGCAGAGGGAAAGCAGTACTGGTGATTAGAAACCTGGAAAAAAGAAGGCATCAAAAACCCTGATTGTTGCTGCTTGCCTGTCAATGGAGAAGCACAGATTGGAGATCTCTAAGAGTGAAGAGCGTATTATGTATTATATTTTTTCATAAGAGAATTAGTAGATGTTCTAAAAAGGGGCAGCTTTAAATATACAAGAACATCAGTGAAAGTGTGTGTAGGATACCTGTGCAAAATAGGAACTTGCAATCTCACTTTTGCCATTGATCTATATAGCTTCTTGGAAACAGTACAGAATAGCTACTTTTCTGATGATGGCATTGTATATTTAATCATAAATAATCTGAATCATTAATGACTATATCTTCAATCATTTTATAACAGAGAATGGAAACATTAGTAATGACACTTCCAATATAACTAAACATTTTCAAATTGTTCATTTCCTAAGGATAGGTCTGTTTAAGGAAAGTAGCTGACAAAGCACAATTCCAATTTACTTCATGGTTGGTATAATACAGAATATTATAAAATTTAATCGATGGGATTTAATATCATGTCTCCCTTTAGCTTTCATGGAAACTAGGCCGCTAAATCCCTATTCACCTCATACAAAATGTGTCCCCACATACTTATTCATACTTTTCCAGCTATGTGTAGAAGTGGTGCAATTCCCTCTTCAGTGAAGGCTGCAGAATGTATTTAGACTGCTGTTGAAAAAAATACTACAGAATGTCTCACAAATAAGAAAACAGGTAGTGGCAAACAGTCGATCATTCTCCTCAGCACTAATGTAAAAGGAATGCTGCATCAAGGAAATTATAATCTACATCCAGCTTCTTATTAGTATGCTTTCCTACTGCTTAGCAGCCAGAGGCAGATACAGCAAGACACAGAATTCCTGTTGATGGTGCCAAACTTGCTCCAATACAGGTCACAGTATTATAAGCAAAATATTAAGTGCTTAGTTGAAAATTGGTAGAAATAAACTTTCAGGATTACTTACCTGGTTCTCTTCATGAGAAACCCTCATCTGCTCTTTAAGAACTGACATTCTGGCAGCTTCTTCTTTTCTCAAGACTCTTTCCTTTTTTAGCTCAGGACTCCAGAAAGTCTTGATGCTATTCATGGAAGATCCCAGCTTACTGTCCTTGATATCCAGTTCTTTTCTCAGAAGATCATTCTCTCTTTGTAGTTCCTTGAGCTGAGCCTGTAGATCTAGCATGGTACTATCCCTTACCTGTCTCAGCATAGAGGGAACTTGATGATGATGATGATGTGAAGATGTGGTCAGACCTCCATGCTGATCAGTATAAGAAAGGACATCTGTGTGAGAAAGTCCAGCTGAAGCAATATTTGGACTACTTCCCATGGCTGTGACTCGACCACCATACACAGCTCGATTTGTAGCCCTTCCAAGAGTCATTGTGCCCTTTGGGAAAGTAGTAGATGCTACACCTTCATGGTCACTAAGATACATCGGTCCAGATGTTGCATAGGCTGCATTAAGGGACTGGATGTTCTCCATTGATAGTGTCTTACCGGTTCCTCCACCTCCCCCGCTGCTTGTTCTCCTGTGGCCCAGACGAGGAGATCTTGGCAAACGAGGAGACCTGGAAGGACTGCCTTCCAAATTACTGATTGTTCTTGCACTTCCATACATTTTTCTACTACTGTGAGGTACTATTTAATAAGAAATTAGTAACACTGATGTTGGATATTAAACCTATAATTCCAGATAATAATGCTGGCAAACGGTTTCACTGCATTCTTCAAGAAGGCAAAAACTGATGAAGATCTGGAAAAAAAAATAATTAAAGTTGAATAAAGTAACAAATTAAATATAAAGTAACTTTACAATGATGAAAGTGGATCAGAAAACACAGCATACATCAACTGGTCTTGGAATAATTATTTTTAAAGTAAGAATAATACTGTATTTTACATTTAGGATTATGACCTGTGAATTTCCATATTTAATGGAATTTCAAATGGAGAAACAACTGTTCATTTTTTTCTTGCTAGAAACTATTTTTGGCATTTTGACTTAGTAACACTGTGGACCAAATAGATCCCTAAAGTAACTTCAGTCATTTAAATCAATTCATTTAAATCAATTATCACAATGAAATTACACCAGGGATGAAACTGTCTGATGTCTACACAAAAACAAACTGAAACCAGAGGTCAAGAATATATTTTCAAAACACAACATATCTGTTTTCCTGTAATAACATTGGCTGAATAAATACCACAATGGTGGGGACATGATGGAGGCCACGAGAGGGGAGGTTAAATAAAACACAGTACTTCTGATAGCTCTGCTTTAGCGGTAGAAACAGATATTGTTAAGCTAAATTTTAAGGTTTACAATAAGACAGTTAATTTCAGAGAATAATTGTCTTCAGAACAATTAGAAATTATTAGAAAGATGACTGGTACTATAAATCACAGACTTGTTGGTATTTGTCGTTTGCCTACTTCAAGGAAAAAAGTATATTTTAAACAGTTAATTCTTTCCTCAAGTAAAGGAGGGACTGTCAAATCTCCTTTTCTGCATTTGGTGTCATAATGGTATTTCTGTCGCAAGCTTACTTTTGTAATTGATTTAAATAATCAGAACAGTTAAAGTTACTGGGAATTTCATAACCAGTAAAAATAAACATAATAATAAAGAATCTGATAATACCAGGAACATCTGATCCACATTTATCACCCATAACTATGAGCCTTCACTGATTTTTTTTAAACAACAAACAAGCATTCCAAGCAATCTGTGAAATTAAGTAACTTGGCTGCGATAACTAAACTAGATCTAAAATAATTTCTTAAAGAGGTGATTAGTTCAGAGCAGCAGCAGCAAGTCTAAGTCACTTAAATCCAGTGATTTTTAAGCATTTCCCCAGGACATTACAACTACATACAGGTACCCTATTCCAATTCTATAATGTTCATTCTACATTTGTGTTGAGGGTTGTTGTTGTTTTTTTGGTGGGGGAGGGGGGAGAAGAGAGAGAGGGAATGTAAATATTCTTAAACCAAGAATAAAGCTAGTATATTAAGTCATTGCCCCTGTGTTTGAACCATTTTAGAAAAAGCAATTATGGACATTAGTGCAAACAAAGACAAAAACAAGTCCCCACTATACTAGAGAAATGTACCATTGCAAACCATTCTAATCCCCAAGATTTGTAAACCATCCATGACCTCATACAAGTGTGTTCCAACTGGTTTACATGGATTCTAAAAACTGTTGGGAGTAGACTAGGTTTTCAATAGGTCTAAGAATCAGTATAGTGTAAACCACTTCAGTCTGAGCTGTTTCATTGCAAGCATGGATTTGGACACGCTAAAATGTTTCTTCTTGGTCCCCTCGGTACTATTCTGCAGCACATCAGTGCCCTTTCAAAATATTCCAGAATCCACTTTTTATGCGAATTGGCCCTGGAATTATAGGACTAGTACCTGGAGGGCATTGCAATGGAAATGGTTTAAAATAGTGATTGTGGATATGGGGCAAAAATGCAAGGTTCTGATGTCCTTCAAAGTGGCTAAAATGAACATACCGAATGGTTTGTGCTGAAACTGTTTCTATCCAAGCAGTCCAATTTCAAATAGTTCCCTTCTCTAGTGCAAATACAGCCCTAGGCAAACTGGATCAACCAGTGCTAACAAAACATTGTTTTGTATTAACCAGCTTAACGAGAGTCACTGTTTCCTGTTGGTTTGTATTTTCCCGAGCAGGTGAGAGGCAGTTCTGTTGTCCCAAAATACAGATGTTTCTTCCATGTAGAAATAAGCCTCAATTTTGCAGGATGCCACACAGGCGCATCCATTCTGACAAGTACTGGAATTTTGACTATTTAAGCAGAAATAGTGAATGTGAAATTAGACTCTAGCAATGCTCTCCTGCTAAAGTATACAAGTAAATTCCAATGAAGTCAATGGGAACTACTCAGCCTTTAGAGTAATGCTGAAACATTTTAATCATATAGGCCAAAGCCTTGCCCAAGGAATTGAGCCCTGAAGCCGTTTGGAGTCTTACTGGAATTCTACTGCAATGGAGGCAGATTCAAATCCTAGAAGAGCCAGATGCAGTTTCCCTTTCTAAGTTCTTACGACAGTGTCCATTATCCTAGTATTTGGGTGCCCAAACATACCCCCAGTAAAGAGACAAAATCTATGTCTTGCCAGCTCCAGCTGACACGTGGTATATAACAATTGATTCACTAGGGTACACAATATTTCCGACATCTCAGTTCCAAAACAATCAGGGAGTGAAGTTAAGGTCACTGAAGCAGAGAACACACAGCACCTCATGACTGTTGGGGTCGGGACGATTTGATCCTTTCTCATAATTCCCCAATCACCCTCTCACCAATTTTTTTTTTAATATAGTCAGAAATCCCTGATGATCTCTACTTCCCCACAACAGCACAATAGGTATAGAGTGAGGATCCATACATAACAACTCAAAGATCATGCAGCTAATTTATATGTGCTTCCCACCACCAAGAGCAACTCCTTTCCACACTGATAAACAGTTGGCACAGTGATAAGCAAGGAGATGCAGTGGTAATGGACTACCAAAATCCTTAGTATTATTTAAACTGAGCTCACTTAAAAGCTTCAGATGTGGGAGGCTGAGGTATTGGTGAGGTTGTGTCTCAGAGAAACATAGGACTCACCTACAGTATATTAGGACCATGTCTGGTATTCTAATGCCACCATTTCTACCACAATTTGGTATGGGTATGATTTACATTGGCTCCTTTAATTCATTTATTAAGTTACTTAGCCCCCCCTTTTTAGCTGTAGTCTGTTCAATTCCTTCCCTCTCCAGCATGTGTGAAGTCTGTAAGATTAATGACTGTAAGAGAGCAATAATTTGGGTCTTGTTCAACACTGATTTTTTTTCATCAATCCCTATTGCTGAGCTTGTAGAAAGAGGCCTTGCTTTTCCCCAGACTTCTCCTTTACTGTGTGCTTTTGTGATATGTTCACATTTCTGTTTTAATAATGTAACCTATATGTGAAAGTTCTGAAAACAAGAAAAAAAAGTGAGGAAACAGCAACTGAAAAATTACTTAAGAAACATCTGCAGTTCATGTGTATTTTAATTTGCAATCCATTGCACATCTTATTTTGAATTATACAGATCTGCATGCAAAATGTAGCCAGTGCGAAATACAGCATACAAACGTGTTTCCTTACGTGGGAGTACATCAATTAATTGTGGGCTAATCCTGTTCCTTTCTGTATGGCTGTGAAAGAGTCCCAGATGCAGTAGAAGCAGTTTAGAATTGCTGCAAGGAGGAGACGAGAAAGGTTTTGAGGGCACCTACACAGAGGGTCCTCCTTCCTGAAATCCATACAAGCTAGCTCCACAGGGATTTCCTGCGTCCCCCAGGTATCAGAATTCAGGGGCCAGCATGGAGCCCAGGAGCAGCAGGGGACACTTCCCTCAGGGCCACAGTAGCAGCCAGCCCCACCGCTTATAGACTCTACTGGCATTTAACCCAGTTAGTGAGCTTGGGCTGAGGAAGAGGCACATGCCGAGGATTCAGACCCTGGAAATTAAATGCCATTTACAATGTTTCTCTTGAATAAATGCTATCAGCACAAAATGTAATTCATTTAGAAGCAAACACTGCTGCCCCCATCCCTCAAGCATGGAGTGTCCTAAACCAGAGCAAAACCAGGTGGTTCCAGGGCATGGAGGCTGGAGAGTAAATCAAAGAGAGATCATGCCAATGATAAGCATCTCCTGCATATCACCCTAGAAGGGGCTTTAGGAACAAAGTCAGGGGATCCACAACCACATGCATCCACCAGCCACTGAAGCTACAGAGGTTGCAGTAGCAAGCCTAGAGCAGCTCCAATACAGCTATGTGGACTGGCTTGGGAGGACTTCATTCTTCCCCATCCCCACCCAAACTTTTCTGTGGCCCCTCTTCCTCCCAAGCTCATTTACTCAGGCCTGGGACAGAGTGTAGGATTTGGTCCATATTAGATATGGATCAGGGTCATATTTTCTTTAAACAGTTACTTTCCATTTTTTAAAAATCCAATCATTTCAATGTAGTGGCACTAGACATATTAAAAACTGCACATTTATTGTCTCAACAATTTATTTTAATAGCTTTTAAATGTGTATTTTATATTAATTTCTAAAGCTACCTGTTATTATTTTAATATCAAATATTGTTTAATGTAAAAAAAGGATTTGGGGCCTCTTAAGAACACATGCTCAGAAAGAAAATTATTGGGTATTTTATTTTCGGGTCTCCCCTGAAGATCTGTGAGAATAGGGAATAGTCTATTTTAGGAAGAAAGTACTTCTTGATGGCTGTTCTAAATTAGGTTTCATTTATTTTCAAGATTTCTGCCTCATCTCATCATCTGTATTCTGCTGACAATAATATCATGGACTCACATGATCTACATAAGTCTCACACACTGGATTTTATTTGAATTTTACTTTCTATTTTTATTTAGACTAAAAACACAAGCTTTTAATTCTAGTACTGCCTTACTACTATATTTCCAAGTGCGCTAATATTCTTGTGGTACACATTATACAGTTTTCTTGCAAGAATATAATCTTCACTAAAGTCTGAGGTTTGTTTTATATTCATTATTATATCTTCATCCTGTTTACTTATTTCTACACAGAACCATTAATTTTGTTAAGATCCTGTTTGGATTTTGCTAGCGCTAAATCACTTCCACTGAATTAAAAGCTTGTGAGAAATTTTCTACATTGTACCTGTCTATATTTTTATCTCCTAATGAATCACAAGCGCATTGCATGCATAGATGAGATCTATTTATAACATATCCCTGATTGTAGCATCTGAGCACCTGTAAATTGGACAATCAGTTTACATGTAAAATGTTGATGATTGTGTTATATTCCATAGATTCCCTGGTCTGTGACTTTTAGACCTTAAAGAAACAAAAACAAAAACAAACAAAAACACATGAAGCTTGGTACAGATCCCCAGTACAATAGGGTTGCCAAGTATCTGGTTTTCGACCGGAACGCCCGGTGAAAAACAGACCCTGGCAGCTCCAATTGGCACTGCCAACCGGGCTGTTAAAAGTCCGGTTGGCGGTGCAGCAGGGGCCCAAGACTAAGGCAGGTTCCCTACCTGCCCTGGCTCCACTTGGCTCCCAGAAGCAGCTGCCAGGTCCCTGCAGCCCCTAGGCGCAAGGAGACTCCCATTGGCTGGGAACCGTGACCAAAGGGAGCTGCAGGGACGGTGCCTGCGGACACGAGAGCAGCGCACAAAGCCTCCCTGCCTGCTCATGCAACTAGGGGCCATAGGGACCTGGCGGTCACTTCCTGGAAGCTGCAGTAAATGCTGCCCGGACCACACACCCTGAACCCCCTCCCGCACCCCAACCCCCTGCCCCAGCCCAGAGTCCCCTCCTACACCCAAACTCCCTCCCTGAACTCACACCCTGCAACACCCGCACACCCGAACTGCCTGCCCCAGCCCTGAGCCACCTCCTGCACCCCAAATCCCTCATCCCCGGCCCCACCCCAGAGCCTGTACCCCCAGCCGGAGCCCTCACACACACACACACACACCCAGCCTGGTGAAAGTGAGTAAGGGTGGGGGACAACGAACAACGGAGGGAGGGGGGAATGGAGCGAGAGGGGGCGGGGCCTCGGAGAAGGGACATTCAGTTTTGTGTGATTCAAAAGTTGACAACCCTACCAGTACATCTACTTTCACAGTAGACACAACAATTGCACTGAACTACCATGAAATCACTGTATACTAAAAAACATAGAGAAACTTATCAATATCTGAATGAATGTCTGACTCGTGCAGGCAACAAAATGTAACACAGGTTACATGAAAAGAGCAATAATTATGTCACAGAAGTCACCATATGGACAAAAACAAACCACCATTAGGAACTCAACAGATAGAGACAATTTTCACCTATATCACATCAATAGTTTAATCTCTAGCTCTGAGCAAAAACAACAACACATCTCCTAGAAACTTTTTGAAAAAATGGCAATTTTTTCAGGGTTTATATCTTTGCAACTTCTAGCTCAAATGACCCTAAATTTAGGTCACTAACCCTATCCTGCACTCTCATAAGGCACATCAAATTTCAAAGGGTATCCTACTAAACATGTCAATTTTAGAGAACTTAGGAAGGTCAATCTTTAAACAGAAGTTGTGACGCAACCTTAACTATAGTGGTATTGCTGCACCACTATAACCCTGGCAACTCCACTTGGAACCTCAAACACCATTTACAGTCTCTTTCTCCTCCCTGGTCCAGCATCTTCTAGCTGTCACCACCAAAACCTGGAAACAAGCTACTCCTGAAATAGTGAAACACCTGAAGACTTGCCAAGGTTCTCATTACCGAGAGACATCTGTAACTTCATTGATGCTTACTAAAAACCACAAAATAATATGCATTGCCAAGTAAGTATAGACATTATCAACCTGATTTTTAATATGCTCAGAAAGCCTTCCAAACTGTCTGGACATAGTTCAGTACTTCGAAAGTTCCCTGGAGGTAAAAGGAAAACAAAATAACAGATATAAAAAGGACTGGGAGATGAGAGAAAGAAAGAAAGACACAGTGTCTCTATACTCTCCCTTATAACTTATCTTTCCAACATTTTTAAACACCTCAGTTGACAAATGGTTTCTGGAAAAGATGCATGCCTACTTCACAAATAAAAGTGTGTCTTGACACCCTTTATGAATTCTTTAAAATATACCCTCATCATAGAATGGTAAGCAGGATTTATCCAAGTTTTGAGGGATGCATGCTTTTATAACCAGTGGCCCAGAACTGGAGGCATTTATATTTTATTGTTAGCTTTATCTGGGATTTTTCTTGTTTTAATTGTGGCTCAACACATCACCAAACAAAGCAGGATATAATTTTCTTTGAATATTCTTTTTTTTACATTTATTACTGCATTAAAAACAAAAAGTGAGGAAAAATTGGAAAATGGAAAAGTGAAACACATTGTATAGAAGGGTGTATTCATTAGCTAATCTGAGTTCTACAGCACTTTTGTCAGTTTACTATATCTATACTAAAAAGATAATGAACAAAAAGCCTGTTCATATATGCACTAGACATTGTGTTTATCAAAATTAAAATGTCCTTTTTTGGTTTACTGCATGGAGGTATGAGCAATGATCAAATGAGAAGGGGGGTTGTAAACCGGTCACAACCACACAATATGATTCTTTATATTTTAAAATATCTGTTAAGAGTTTAGAAAACTAAATTTAAAAAAAACTTGAGGGATACAAATACATATTGGTATGTTCAGATTTTTTAAATGTTGCTAACATACACCATTACAATATACCAAATGGCAACATTCCAATTTAGATTATTTTTAAATCATGCTCTGAAACTGGATTGCTGGTATTATTATAGTCTTTTTACTGATATTGTAAATTTCAGCTAACACATAATTTAAGCAATAATTTCAGAAATTTTCAGAAGACTCACTGCTGTAGTGTGTTACAACAAAATGTATAGATCTGTGTATGAGAATTTAACTGATTACTCTACCACCTGATGGTGTACGTTGCTGAGCACCCTCAACTCCCGCTGATGTTAATGGAAGTTGAGGGCATTCATCACCTCACAGGAGGTGCTCTTTTCCAGATTGCATTCTAGCTAATGCAAATGGAATGGCAAATGAAGGAGAGAAAAGGAATGGTTGTAGAATATGCATCTTAGAATGTATAAGATTGTAAAATAAAGCTGTCAGGCATTCTGCTGCTGTCAGGCACAGTGACAGCAATTAATACTTATTGTGTGTTCACAAAATTCCAACAATGAAAACCGTTTGCCCCAAAAGCAATATTAAGCATGTTGGGTAGCAGGCATGCTGAATGAATGAGCATTATATTGTTACCAAAATGTAGGTGAGTAGAAAGTCACTACTGCCTTTAATTTTTTTCCAGAGGTTTAGGTTTTTTGCTAACTCTAATATTCAAAATAAAGACAAAAAAAGCAGTATTTTTTTTTTAAATGTCCTGGCTCTGTACTGTGTTTAAACCGCCACTTTTTTGTTAAAACAGCAATGTTTTGAATAACTAACTTTGAAGAACAATTTTAAAGCTAAACCCGTTTTATTAAATATTTACATTATAGTTCAGTCAATTTTCAGCCTTTACGTTAGATAGTACTTACAGTGTAAAGAAATAATCTTTAAAATCTAATCTGAATTTCTCTCATTAACAGGATTCCAAACATATCTTCTGCCTGAGTCAGGATAACCTGAATTGGCCTTGGGGGAGGAGGGTTATTTTGATACATCAAAAGGCCTGAAAGGGAATGTGTTTTGTTTTAAAAAACATTTTATAGCTTTTCTGAGAGTCTGTCTACACTTAAAAATGCTACAATGGCACAGCTGTTCCGTAGTGCTTCAGCGTAGGCACTCCCTACACCGATTCTGCCATTAACGTAAGTAATCCACCTCCCTGAGGTGGATTCTCCCATTAACATAGGTAATCCAGCTCCATGAGAGGTGGTAGCTAGGTAGATGGAAGAATTTTTCTGTTATCCTAGCACTGTCTATGTGGGGACATAGGTCAGTTTAATTACGCCATCAGGGATGTGAAATATCCACACCCCTGAGCAACATAGTTATGATGACCTAATTTTCTAATGTAGACCAGGCCTGAGGAATAGCAGAATTATCAAATCTGATCTCCCCTAATTTTTGCTGTAGAACATATTGCATATCTTTATAAATGCCACCACCCGCATCAAAGGTGGGGGAAATTGATGGCACCAGCGGTAAAAAAGAGAGTCCCCAGTACTAAGGGAGGGAGGCACTTGCCAAAGGACCATAGGTAACTCCTCCCAGTGGAATCTCTGGCACCCATTGGCTAGTTGGGGGAGAGGGGTGCTGTTTGGCCAGCATTCCCCAACTCCCAGGATTCAGACCAGCGCAGTGGCCACGTGGAGCCTCTTTTGGCTCTGTTCCAGCAGCATAGTACAGCATACCTACCAATACTTGGCAATCAAAAATAAGCACACTTTATACAGCAAACTGTCTTCCAAAGAAGGTTGGATGTCTCCATGCATATTTATTTTGATTGATTGCTCCTTAATTGAAAGAGTCAAGGATGTTTAATAATAAAATCCTTTATTGAAAATGTTGGTAACTGAATTTAACTAAGCAAACTAACAAAAAGCAAAGTTCTAAGAGTTAGGTTAGAAGTCCTTTCCCCTCTCAGTTGCTCAATTCTCCCACTTCTGGGCTCTTGTCATGTCATCATTTCACTAATTCTTCAGTCACTAAAAATACAAGTCCTGTCTGCTTTTAATGTAAAAAGAAAACAACAGAACAAAAAGCAAACAGAAATTCACCAAAACAAACAAACACACACAACTTTAAAACTTTCATAGATTTTACAGCCAGAAGGGACCATTGTGATCATCCCGTCTGATCTCCTATACGGCACAGGCCACAGAACTTCACCAAAATAATTCCTACAGCATATCTTTTAGAAAATGATCTAATCTAGTTCTAAAATTTGTTAGTGATGGAGAATATATCATGACACTTGCTAAAGTATTCCAATGCTTAATTACTTTCACCATTAAAAAAAACATATACGTGCCTTAATTCCAGTCTGAATTTGTCTAGCTTCAACTTCTACCCATTGGGTCGTGTTACACCTTTCTCTGCTAGACTGAAGAGCCCAGTATTAAATATATGTTCCCCATGTCAGTGCTCAGACTGTAATCAAGTCACCAGTCAGCCTTCTCTTTGTTAAACTAAATAGTTTTAGCTCCTTGAGTATATCACTATAAGGCATGTTTTCTAATCCTTTAATCATTCTTGGTGTAGAAATTCATTTCAAGTGTGCCTCTTTGGGCCTTCTTGGCCCATGCAGGTCCTCTCAGCAGGCAGCAGATGCCCCTAGAGCAGTGATGGGCAACCTGTGGCCCGCGCCGCTTCCTGCGGATCCCATTGGCCGGGAACAGCAAACCACGGCCACTGGGAGCTGCAGGCAGCCATGCCTGCGGACGGTCATTGTAAACAAACTGTCTCGCAGCCCGCCAGTGGATTGCCCTGACAGGCCACCTGTGGGCAACATATTGTCCACCACTGCCCTAGAGATTTTGTTATGTTTACCGAATGCTCCTGCAAATTCTAGGAGGTGCTTTCCACCTAGAAGAAACAAATCTCACTTCTCTGACCCTTTCTACACAGAAGTTAGTTCTTCCTAATGCACATTTTCTATGTAGTAGTATTGTCTCTAAGGGAGTTCACAAGGTTGGCAAGTGCTGTACTATTTTAACTTTGACATTTCATTGATAAAATGCTCAGTTTTTTCAGCTGAAAACTAAAACAGAAAAAAAACCTGTTACTGCAGCAATCATAAAGACACTGTTTTAAAATCCGATTTTTCCCTCATCACATTCAACTTCCAGATTTAAGATGACATATAACAAAATAGCCATTATTGTAACCCTCCCAATTTTCAAGTTGATGTATTTTACATGACAGACTGAATTTAACCCTAGTTTTAAAAAAAAATCTTAAATTCTTGGTTTACCCAATTAATTAACATATACAGAATCAAAGCAGTCTTTCAGACACACTTTCCCCCACACATAAAAACATTAGGGAAAATATTCATTACAACTTTTGTTTGTAAAAGCAGCCTGAAGCAACCATTAACATGATGGAGCACATCCTTATTTATAAAAAGCAACAGAGGGTCCTGTGGCACCTTTGAGACTAACAGAAGTACTGGGAGCATAAGCTTTCGTGGGTAAGAACCTCACTTCTTCAGATGCAAGAAGTCTTGCATCTGAAGAAGTGAGGTTCTTACCCACGAAAGCTTATGCTCCCAGTACTTCTGTTAGTCTCAAAGGTGCCACAGGACCCTCTGTTGCTTTTTACAGATTCAGACTAACACGGCTACCCCTCTGATACTTGACATCCTTATTTATGTTAGGGGCAGCTTTGTGCTGGTCCAGCAGCAAGAAGCTCCCTTAAAGGTACCTTATCCAGCAGCTGGAAGATTGGGACTACAGCCAGCACAATTTAAGACTGTCACCAGGCAGATTTAAATTGTCCCAGAGGGTTGCAAATTTGTAGGGGTGGGATTCAGCCCAAAATAAAAGGAGAGCAAAGATGGCCACTTTTTGACATACATCCCTCCTAAGGTATGCCTCTCCATATAAACTTGTCAGCATATAAAATGGACAGTGGTTATTATGTATGATAGTTACAGAGTCAGACCTTTAGCTGGTTTAAATGAGTGTTGCTCACTGAAGCTAATGCAAGTATGCAAATTTATGCCATCAGAAGATTTAATCCATCGTCTTCATTTAGAATGACGGGTCCAGTTTACAGTGGATGAGATTTTGAACTACCCCGAAGATGAGAGATTGTGATCTAGAGGGTTTTTTTTTTTTTAAACTTGCTTAAAAAATATGGAATTATGGAAGAGCTGTAGTTACATCCTAGTTAGGGTTGGATTCAACTTTGCATTTAAGCCAGGATTCATTCTCTTTGTATTGTATGAAAAATACAATTAATCTTCTCCAAATTTACAGTACAATCTCTGAGTAAAAACTGAACACACAGATAATTTTTAAGTAAATCTGTTAATTTATGAGTGCTAATCAATTAAAAACGGGTCTTGAAAAAATTCATATTTTACATCACGATTTTTGGGTCTTTCAAGCTTAAAAACTACAGACTAAACAGTTTGACATTTGTACACATTGATATTTAGGATCTCTCTCTGGGGAGAGAATTGTTTTAATTAATATTGGGAAAACAATTTATCATAACATGAAAAATATGCACAATGGGTAGCATATAATGTGGGGATTTTTTGTTAATACCTATTTAACGTCAGTTATTAATTAAAATTTTAGAATAAAGGATGTCTTGGTTAAAGATTAATCAACATTTCCTCTTTCAATTAAGGTGTTAGAGCTTGCAAAAGATATGATTGGAGAAGGTCCACCAGAAAACTTAAGGAAGACCAATCTTCCGATTCCCGGTATTTCTAGTATAAATGCATTAAAAAACTTTTCTAACAATCTTTCAGGCCTTGTTTTTAAGTCATAAAGAAGAAAAAATGGCAAAAGCCCAATTTAAAAAAAATCTTTTGCAGATCATCTTTAAAATCAAATGGAGTATGGAGGGGGTTCCAGACGTATTAAAGAAAAGCAACCGTTTCCATAAATGGTATGTAACTCCAAATACAATACATAGTATAAATCAATGATTCATCATATTAGGCCAGACTTTCAGCAGGAAGGAAAGTGTCCAGTTTACATACTGTTAGAATGCTAGTGGAATGGCCTAAAATGAGAAATATTTTAAAAAATGAATAGAAAACAAAAATGGATAAGATAAACTGGAAGTATTATGCTTATATTACAGTTTAAATATTCACACTATTTTGCCCCAGTTGGAGACTATAATTTGCATTTGAGTGTCCAACTGCATTTTAAGCAGTCAGGTACGATTCATCGTATATGCAGCCTGGTATAACTAATTCGGCATCTCACCAAAACAGAGAGAATGTGTGTTAAGTGCATAAAGAGCTGTGAGTCTTGGCAAACAAATTAAGACTCTGGTCCTGCAATTGGATTTGTTACTTCAGACCCCTTCATTATTAGATCCAATTGCAAGATTAAGGCTTAAATCTTATTTATAAATAAAGGCTATTATATTAAGGCTTGGTTTTTATATATGCCTATTTTCTCATAAGGAATATATTTGTGTATATTATTCCATTCAGGCCCTTTAGATAAAGGAAGCCCATCAGTAGAAGAAATTAAGTTTTTTATAATCTTGAACATTTTAGGAGGAATTCCTTTAATCACTCATATTAGTTTCTATACTATGTTGTAAGAATATGGATTGGGAAAAAGACTCATACAAAATTTAGGGAGTAAACGACTATGGGTACAGCAGCTATTATGTTTTAGACTTTGCAGAAATTTGTGATGTAGATAAGGCCATATTTTATTTTTAAAAGGGGAACAGACAGGAGAGCCATTTATATTGTTTCATGCAACAGGCTCATTTAACACAATATCAACTCATTATGGAGGATCACTCTCTGTATTTGTTTTCCCTTAGATATCCAATAAGTGACGCATGATCTTCATAAAACACTATTATAATTCATCAGCTCTACAAACTACAAAATGAACTCATAAAGATAACTGGTTCAATCAAAAAGTGATAAACATGTCATGATATGAAAAAATTAATTTATAAGGAAAGAAATTAAAGATATGATTGGAAAAGTCATATTTGGACTGCATGATAGAGGTGTCAGTAATCCAAAATAAATTTTATTATTTGCATAATGTAGGAGGTAATGGTAGAAGAGTAACCAGAAGGCATGTAAAACATGCCTATAGTGCCTCAAATATCTATGATTGTCTACATATACACAGACATAATGATTATAAATTAAATAACTTTTTGAAGCACAAAGTGTCAATACACTAAGCATACAGTGTGACCTATTTATTATAGGAAGGGAGTTTAAAGATAGGCTATTTAATTTTCATATAAAGAATTCAGAGATAGGACTTGAAAGTAATGATAAAACTGCCTCAAGATTCTCTAAAATAAATTATATATATCTACAAACACACAAAGTACTCAAATGAATCTATAACTAGTTGAGCAAATTTGTGTACAATTCTATATCTGATTACTAACACTGTTATTAAATAAATAAAAATTCATCCTTTCATTTCATAGGTTCCTAAAGTGCCTTTAAAAATTATGCAAACACTTGCACACACACACACACACACACACACACATACACACACACAGCAAACCTTTATGTATAGGAGTAGTTTCCACTGAATTCTTTAGGACTTACTCCTGTTAGTAAAATTATACACACTCAACTATTTGCAGAATAAAATCATATATCAGTTTTTCCTTTTAGTAATAAGAATATTATTTTTGTTTAGGAAAACAATAGAATAGCATCCTGTTCAAAGAATACTTTCAAGATAACACTGAACAGCGCACTGATACACAGATACCCTCCCACCAACAGCACAAGAAGAATATTCAATATCTTCATTAACGACTTAGATATTGGCATAGAAAGTACACTTATTAAGTTTGCAGATGATACCAAACTGGGAGGGATTGCAACTGCTTTGGAGGACAGGTTCATAATTCAAAATGATCTGGACAAATTGGAGAAATGGTCTGAGGTAAACAGGATGAAGTTTAACAAAGACAAATGCAAAGTGCTCCACTTAGGAAGGAAAAATCAGTTTCACACATACAGAATGGGAAGAGACTGTCTAGGAAGGAGTACGGCAGAAAGGGATCTAGGGGTTATAGTGGACCACAAGCTAAATATGAGTCAACAGTGTGATGCTGTTGCAAAAAAAGCAAACATGATTCTGGGATGTATTAACGGGTGTGTTGTGAGCAAGACACGAGAAGTCATTCTTCCGCTCTACTCTGCGCTGGTTAGGCCTCAACTGGAGTATTGTGTCCAGTTCTGGGCACCGCGTTTCAAGAAAGATGTGGAGAAATTGGAGAGGGTCCAGAGAAGAGCAACAAGAATGATTAAAGGTCTTGAGAACATGACCTATGAAGGAAGGCTGAAAGAATTGAGTTTGTTTAGTTTGGAAAAGAGAAGACTGAGAGGGAACATGATAGCAGTTTTCAGGTATCTAAAAGGGTGTCATAAGGAGGAGGGAGAAAAACTTGTTCAACTTAGCCTCTAAGGATAGGACAAGAAGCAGTGGGCTTAAACTGCAGCAAGGGAGGTTTAGGTTGGACATTAGGAAAAAGTTCCTAACTGTCAGGGTGGTTAAAGACTGGAATAAATTGCCTAGGGAGGTTGTGGAATCTCCATCTCTGGAGATATTTAAGAGTAGGTTAGATAAATGTCTATCAGGGATGGTCTAGACAGTATTTGGTCCTGCCATGAGGGCAGGGTACTGGACTCGATGACCTCTCGAGGTCCCTTCCAGTCCTAGAATCTATGAATCTATGAAAAAACTCCACATGGACTCCTCCTGAGGGTCGAAATGACAGTCTGGACCTATACATAGAATGCTTCCGCCGACGTTCACAGGCAGAAATTGTGGAAAAACAACGTTGCTTGCCTCATAACCTAAGTCATGCAGAACGCAATGCCATCCACAGCCTCAGAAACAACCCTAACAGTATAATCAAAGAGTCTGATAAAAGAGGTGCTGTTGTCATCATGAACAGGTCTGACTACCAAAAGGAGGCTGCCAGACAACTCTCCAAAACCAAATTCTACAGGCCACTTTCCTGAGATCCCAATGAGGAATACACTAAGAAACTGCACCATCTACTCAGGACACTCCCTACACTAACACAGGTACATATCAACATATCCTTAGAGCCCCGACCAGGGTTATTCTATCTACTACCCAAGATCCACAAACCTGGAAATCCTGGATGCCCCATCATCTCTGGAATTGGCACTCTCACTGAAGGACTGTCCGGGTATGTGGACTCTCTACTCAAACTCTACGCCACCAGCACTCCCAGCTATCTCCGTGACACCACTGATTTCCTGAGAAAACTACAATGCATTGGTGATCTTCCAGAAAACACCATCCTAGACACCATAGATGTGGAGGCTCTCTACACAAACATCCCACACACAGATGGAATACAAGCGGTCAGGAACAGTATCCCTGACAATGCCACAGCACAAGTGGTTGCTGAGCTCTGTGACTTTATCCTCAGACACAATTATTTCAAATTTGGTGACAATATACACCTCCAGACCAGTAGCACCGCTATGGGCACCCGAATGGCCCCACAATATGCCAACATTTTTATGGCTGACCTGGAACAATGCTTCCTCAGCTCTCGTCCATTCACGCCCCTTCTCTACCTACGCTACATTGATGACATCTTCATCATCTGGACCCATGGGAAGGAGACTCTGGAAGAATTCCACCACAGTTTCAACAGCTTCCACCCCACCATCAACCTCAGCCTGGACCAATCTACACAGGAGGTCCACTTCCTAGACACCACAGTACAAATAAGTGACGGTCACGTTAACACCACCCTATATCAAAAACCCACCGACCACTATGCCTACCTTCATGCCTCCAGCTTCCATCCCGGACACACCACACGATCCATCGTCTACAGCCAAGTGCTGAGGTACAACTGCATCTGTTCCAACCCCTCAGACAGAGACCAACACCTACAAGATCTTCAACAAGTATTCTCAAAACTATGATACCCGCACGAGGAAATAAGGAAACAAATCAAGAGAGCCAGAAGTGTACTCAGAAGCCTCCTGCTGCAAGACAAGCCCAAGAAAGAAACCAACAGAACTCCACTGGACATCACCTACAGTCCTCAGCTAAAACCTCTCCAACGCGTCATCAGTGATCTACAACCCATCCTGGTCAACGATCCCTCGCTTTCACAGGCCTTGGGAGGCAGGCTAGTCCTCACCCACAGACAACCCGCCAACCTTAAGCATATTCTCACCAGCAACCACACACCGCACCATAGTGACTCAGGAACCAATCCATGCAACAAACCTCGATGCCAAGTCTGCCCACATATCTACACCAGCGACACCATCACAGGACCTAACCAGATCAGCCACAATGTCACCGGTTCATTCACCTGCACGTCCATCAATGTAATATACACCATCATGTGCCAGCAATGCCCTCTGCTATGTACATCAGTCAAACTGGACCCGGTCCCTACGTAAAAGGATAAATGGACACAAGTCAGATATTAGGAACGGCAATATACAAAAACCTGTAGGAGAACACTTCAATCTCCCTGGACACACAATAGCAGATTTAAAGGTAGGCATCCTGCAGCAAAAAAACTTCAGGACCAGACTTCAAAGAGAAACTGCTGAGCTTCAGGTCATTTGCAAATTTGACACCATTAGCTCAGGATTAAACAAAGACTGTGAATTGCTAGCCAACTACAAAAGCAGTTTCTCCTCCCTTGGTGTTCACACCTCAACTGCTAGAAGAGGGCCTCATCCTCCCTGATTGAGCTAACCTCGTTATCTCTGCTACTGGAGTTGCCATTTTTTTGAGGAGACAGAACTAAATTCCCAAACAACTGGGAATAATTATTAAATATTTCATAGTACTTTTGTGTTGTGTTACACCCTCCTTTCCTGCCTTAGTACAAAAGTTGAGCCTAATCTGTTCAAGCATTATCCATGCCAATTCATAAGAAATTGTGAGCCATCATTGTAGACATCAAATATGAACATCTAACATCTGTTTTCAGTGTTATTCTACTTAGCAAAAAGAGTTGTCTGAGCAGATTTACAATTTTTTTTAAAAGATGTCGGTGTAAAAGCCACAGTACAGCATACCTGCCAATATTTGGCAATCAAAAGTAAATACGCCTTTCACAGCAAACTATTTCTTCCAAAGGAGGAGGCCAAAAGAAGCACTGAATGCAGTTATGCTTTATCATGTTCTACTATTTTGCTAATCTTGTCTCAGTATTCAAAGAATGATGTAACAAGGAAGCTGTATTTCAAAAAAATAATGTTTCTTTTTGGAAGAGGGGAGATGGGAGAAAATTGTAAAGACATAGTTCATGAGGTCACAGAAAAATTTAGACCCTAGGAGGTCTTTTTTTAGAAAACAGAAGATTCATACAGGGTATAACATACACACAACAAAATACTACGTTGGTCATGTATCTCTTGGAAAATTAATTTTTAAATTAATTTTATTGCCTGTGAAAGGTGCTGGGTTAACAGCATTGAAGACTAAAGGAGCAGCAGCAATGCAATCTCCCTCAAAATTTGACATGAAGGGACCATCTCCAGGTCAATTCAGTTAATGGCCTCTGGGAATCAAAAGGATGTTATTGGTTCCATTTGTGAGGTTGGACTTTGTAAACTTCATTTGCAACTGCACTGAGCAGTCATCCTATTTTACTAATCTTACATCAGCTGCACTGGATCTGAACTAATTACCTGGAGGTAAAATGCTCTGTATCCTATTAACAATACCCTTATTGCATGAGTGGCAGCACTGTACTTCTACTTCTCTCACTTCCTCTGAAACGAGTCTGTTTCCCTTGCATTCACACTGATAACCAGACTGGCAGCTAACAATCTGTCATACCAGTTCCCCTTTTCCAGCAACACCTATCCCAACTGCACACAGTTATCTGAATGACAATAACACTAGCAGTTTTCACAGGTAAAGCTACCATTTATCTTACTCTCTTTTCAGATCTTTTGCCTCCCTTTATCTTTTCATGCTTATATCCTACATTTTTAGATTTTGTAATTTCATTGTTTTAAACGCTAAAGCACAATCTTTCCAATCATTTTACTTGCTAAAATACTTATTCTCCATTTCTCCAAATACCAACCACTAGGTTCTATTGCAGCATTGGGCCAGGAGTAGTCAGAGCAGTACCATAAAATGCATTAGCATGACACACAAACAGCTTAAAACTGTTAAATATGTAACTAGACAAATTAGAAATGGAACAACACTTGAAAAAAATGGTAATCTGATCATTAAAGAAAGAAGGCAGGCTGGCCAGAGAGTAGTTGTTCCAAATTCTCACTTAAAATAAGTGCTATACTGTAAAAGTAGGTTTCTTGGAGAATGGTCTGTGTTAGCCCAGAAAATTCATCTGCTCCTTATTTCCAGAACATGACTTCAGAAGTGAGGAATTTCTCTAGGCAACTAAAGGGCAAATCTACCTAGGCATTCAAGGATAGCTTGCAACCCTACGGTGGAACCAAGCTCTTATCCTCAAATGTACCCTATCCACTGCCATTAAAAGGAGGGGCAGGGGGGAAAAGAGGCGGAATATGCTCCTACTAGAACCAAAGGCAAGTTATATGCTACTAAAGACTGCTGCCTGGACCCTAAGACAATCAATATTTCTCCACTGTCCAGACTCCCCTGGAAAGAGACTGGATATCTTTAGACTAAAAATGATGGGAAACTAAAGCCGTTTTCACCAGCACCAGCTCCAAAAGATCTCTCATGTGTGGTAGTATGCTGCCATGCAAGTGTAGTAGCATAGTGATTCTCTGCTACAAAAAACACTATCGCCTCAGGAAAACCTTTTCAAAAGCAACATCAGCAGACATAGATAAATGAGGTTCTATAGACATATTGAACGCATGATAGAAGATGGGTCCAGAGAAGAAGACAGCAACCTCTCTCCACATTCTGGACACCATGGCTGACAAGGCCTAACTTATGCTATCAGAATCACCATGATCCCTGCTGGACCGGTTTCGTCACGGAAAAAGAAAAGAAGCAATTATTACTTTAAGAAGTGGGGATTAGAAATCACAGGCAAATAAACCAAGTAAATTGCTAGACTTCCCTGAAAAGAGCCAAAACAGTTACACTAATTTTAAATATCTTCTGAAGCTCTTACCTCTGTCCTTAACACTGGAATTTATCAAAAAGATAAAAAGCACCAGTTGTCTGGTATAAATAATAACACAGAGCACGAAAGTTGAAGCTCAGGAACCAATATTTAGTAGAATGAAGATGCATGCCCAAATTTTTTCTGTACAAATGCACATTTGATATCTAAGTTTATAGCCTTGCCTAGACCCCAAATATAGCCTATAATCATTCTGAGGCAGAACAGAAAAAAAACCCAACCAGTTTACTTCACACATTAGATATGGACAGCAATAGCCTAGCATAAATCCAATCCACTTTACTTCAAAAGGATTATTTTTTAAAGAGTCATTAACACACACTCAAACAAAAAGGGAACCCAATTAAAGGCAAAAATGCTCTGGAACAATTTTAATTGATTTTTCTGCTGATCTATATTTTCTATTTCTTCTTTTTAGTATTGCCCAGAAAAATCACCATTGCTGGTACAAGCTAGAGAGGGACAAAAAGGGAGTGATGGTTTTGCTTTCAATTTTGTAAAGTCTCAGTCACTGGGTTTTAATTTTGCAAGCCTGAAGCCAAAGCTACTCTAGACCCATGGTTTTTGATGCGGTTTCTAAGAATGTGGTATATTTTACATTTCCCAAGTTTTCCCTGCTGACCTGTGATTCTCAAAATGAAGTTACCTACTTTTCCATTTAAGTAACACTTGTCTTGCTTCAAGGACTATGAAAAAAATAAAAGTAAAAAAGTTATGAAAATACAGCATTAACATTGCAAACTAAAAATCAAAGCATCTGGTAAGCCACCCTCAACATTGCCAAATACATACAAAAGCATCCAAAAGACTATCATCTATATTGAAAAAATACATTGAGGATACACAGTAAAGAACCCTGAAGACTGGAAAAGATATACATAAGAGCACACAGTACATCAGCCTTTCAGCACTGCAAAAATTCATGCAAGAATATTACAAAGTTGCACCTCACCTAAGGTATTTTTAAAGTGAATAAAAATTACTGACTCTGCCCCTCACAGTCTATGTTAGATCAAAAACATAACATGTTAGGATGGATAGAAGTACTATAAATACTGGGAGAGAAGTTGTCTTTGAAGAAGACACACACAGGCCTTAGTGGCCTTAGATCTCTTTTTCCTTTTCACCTTGGGGGAATGCTCCTCTGAAATGCTTCCAGCTCCACACACAGGGCCATTTAGACAGGCAGAATTGTAGGATTTAAATAAGTGGATGAGATGGTGGAGTTGGGAGGAAGGATTTAGGTTTATTAGGAATTTAGGAACCTTATGGAAAAGAAGGAACCTATACAGAAAAGATGGGCTCCACCTAAACCAAAACAGAACCAGATTGCTGGCATGTAAAATAAAAAAGGTTGTAGAGGAGTTTTTAAATTAAGGGCTGAGGGAAAGCCAACAAGTGCACAGAAGCACATAGTTCAGACAGAAACATCCCTTAGGGAAGGATTTATTAAAGGAGATTCTCTATATCCTAATAAAGAAGAAAGGATAGAAGTTGAAGAAGTACAGGTGGGAACAGAAGATAAACAATCAAAAAACAATCCCATCCAAATACATCACATGAAAGCAGACAACTAAATATAGACAAATTTTATAAGTGTTGTCTTCAAATGCTAGAAGTCTAAATCTAAGATGGGTAAACTTGAGTGCCTGGTATTAAATGAAGATAATGATATAACAGGCATCACAGAAACTTGATGGAATGATCGTAATCAATGGTGGTATATCAGGGTACAAAATATATAGGAATAACAGAGTAGGTTGCACATGTGTGGGAGTAGCACTATTTGTGAAAAAGCATAGAGAGTCAAACATAGTAAAAATTTTAAATGAAAAATCAAACACTACAATAGAATCTCTATGGACAGAAATTCCATGCTTGAATAATAAGAGTATAGCAGATGGAACATACTACCAATCATCTGATTAGGATGGTGACAGTGATTGTGAAATGCTCAGGGAGATTAGAGAGGTTACCAAAACAGAAAACCCAATAATAAAGAGGGATTTCAACTATTCCCATATTGACTGGGTAATTGTCGCCTCAGGATGGGATTCAGAGATAAAATTTCTAGACACCACTGCTTCTTGGAGTAGCTAGTCCTGGAACCCACAAGGGGAGAGGCAATTCTTGATTTAGTCCTAAGCGTAGAACAGTATTTGGCCCAAGAGCAGAACTGCTCAGTCATAGCAATCATAATGTAATTAAATTTTACATTCTTTAAGGAGGAGGGGAAATACCAAAGAAATCCACCACAGAAGCATTTAACTTCAAACTACACAAAAATGAGGAACCTATTTAAACAGAAATTAAAAGAACAGTCACAAGAGTGAAATGTCTGCAAGCTGCATGGTAACTACAGTAAAACCTGCCTTAGAGACCACCTCTGAAGAGAGACCACCTGACAAGAGTGACGGCTTGCAGAGGCCTGGGAACACCACCACTCTCTGGTGTTCAAACCTTTGAAGAGAGCCCACTTCTTACAAGCGACCACTTTTGCTAACTCCCATGAGTGGTCGCTCTTGGCAGCTTTTCCTGTATTTGAAAACAAATAGAGGTTCAAACTAAATATATACTCCTCACCCAAAAAAGAAAAAAGAAAACAGTAAAGGGACTAAAAAATGTCACCATGACTAAACCACATAGTGGTCAGAAGCAAAAAAGCATCCTTTAAAAATTGGAAGGCCAATCCTACTGAGGAAGACTGACAGGAGTATAAGCTCTGGCAAGTCAAATGTAAAAATATAATTAGGCAGGCCAAAAAATAATTTGAAGAACAACTAGTAAAAGACACAAAGATCAACAGCAAAAAAAATGTTAAGTACATCAAAAGCAGAAAGCCTGCCAAACAAACAATCAGTGGGGTGACCAGATGATCAAGGAGCTAAAGAAGCACTCAAAAAAGACAGAGCTGTTGCAGAGAAGTTTAATGAATTCTTTGCATTGGTCTTCACTGCAGAGGATATGAGGGAAATTCTCACATCTAAGCCATTCTTTTTAGGTGACAAATCTGAGGAACTATCCCAGATTGAGGTGTCTATAGATGAGGTTGTGGAACAAATTGATAAATTAAACAGTAATAAGTCACCGGATCAGATGGCATTCACCCAAGAATTCTGTAGGAACTCAAATATGAAATTGCAGAACTACTAGTTGTGGTATGTAACCTATCAGTTAAATCAGCCTCTGTACCAGATGACTGGAGGATAGATAATGCAATGCCAATTTTTTAAAACGGCTCCAGAGGTGATCCTGGCAATTACAGCCTAACATCAGTATCAGGCAAGTTGGTTGAACCTATAGTAATGAACAGAATTATCAGACATAGATAAACACAGTATGTTGCGGGAAGAGTCAACTTTGCTTTTGGTGAGGCATGATTTCCCTTTTAAATCTATTAGAATTCTTTTAGGGAGTCAACAAGTATGTGGACAAGAGTAATCCGGTCAATATAGTTTACTTGGTCTTTGACACAGTCCCTCACTAAAGGCTTTTAAGCAAACCAGGCAATCATGGGATAAGAGGGAAGATCCTCTCGTGGATTAGTAACTGGTTAAAAGACAGGAAACGAAGGATAGGAATAGATGGTCAGTTTTCAGAATGGAGACAGGTAAATAGCACGGTTCCCCAAAGATCTCTACTGGGACCCGTGCTGTTCAACATGTTCATAAATGATCAAGAAAAGAGTCAACTATACAAAATAATTCAAGATAGTTAAGTCCAAAGCTGGCTGTGAAGAGTTACAAGAGGATCTCACTAAACTGGGTGACTGGGTAACAAAACAGCAGATGAAATTCAATGTTGCTAAGTGCAAAGTAATACACACTGGAAAACATAATCCCAACTATATATACAAAATGATGTGGTCTAAATTTGCTCAAGAAAGAGATGTTGGAGTCATTGTGGATAGTTCTCTGAACTTGTCTGCTCAATGTGCAGCAGCAGTCAAAAAAGCCAACCATTAGAAAAAGGGACAGATAATAAGCCAGTAAATATCACAATGCCACCATATAAATCCATGGTACACCCACACCTTGCATACTGCATGCAGTTCTGGTCATCCCATCTCAAAAAAGGTATTAGAATTAGAAAAGGTACAGAAAAGGGCAAAAAGTTAATAGTGGCATGGAACAGTTTCCATATGAGGAGAGATTAAAAAGGCTGGGAGTGCTCATTTTAGAAAAGAGACGAATAAGGGGGGATAGGATAAATGTCTATAAAATCATGAACGGTATGGAGAAAGTGAATAAGGAATTATTATTTACCTCTTCACATAACACAAGAACTAGGGGGTCATCGTCACCCAACAAAATGAATAGGCAGCAGGTTTAAAACAAACATAAGGAAGTACTTCACACAACTCACAGTCAACTTCTGGAACTCGTTGCCAAGGGATGTTGTGAAGGCCGAGAGTATAACTGGGTTCAAAAAAGAATTAGATAAGTTCATAGAGGACAGGTCCATCAATGGCTATTAGCCAAGATGGTCAGGGATACCCGGTGCCCTGGGTGTCAACAAGCCTCTGATTGCCAGAAACTGGGACTGGACAACGGGGCTCAATAATTGTCCTGTTCTGTTAATTCCTTCTGAAGCATCTGGCACTGGTCACTATCAGAAGACAAGATACTGGACTAGATGGACCATTGATCATACCCTGTGTGGCCATTCTTATGTTATGGGGTCAGTAGAATAGTTTAGGTGGGCAGAGCCTTTTCTCCCACATAGGGCAGTAAGAACTATTGAGGGAGGGTCTCCAAATGCACAAATATTGGGGGTGTCCCTCTAAACCCTTCTACTTCCATAAGGCAGTGAGAAGACCTGGAGAGAGTCAATTTCCTATACCAGCATAGGGGAGTCAGGAAATTGGGCCTCCATATCAACATCCTAGCAGCAAGGACTTGCTTCCAGCACCAACTGGGCAGCCCCTCTCTTCCCACCCCCAGACCATAAAAAGTGAAAGGATCTGGGGAGACTGTCTGCCTCACTGCTACCACATAAGGCAATAATAGGGCCTGGAGAGACTCTTTCTCCCCTCCATGTATAGGGAAGTAAGGGAACCGGGAAAGTCTCTCCTCTCCCCCAGGAGGCACTTCAGGGGACCCAGAACATATGTTTTTCCTCACCCATCCATGGGCAGTGAGGGGAGGTGGGGCAAGTCCTTCCCCTGCTACCATAGCAGCAAGAGGAGCCTGGGAAGGAGTTTTACCCCTCTGGCACAGAGCAGGGAGAAGTGTCTCACTAACATACCCCATTGAAGAGGGGAGTCTCTTTTCCTCTTCCCAGGGAGACGACAGTGAGGAAGAGATGGGGTGCACTCTCTCCTCTCCTTCTCCGGGGCAGCTAAAGGAGATGGGAAGCCACCTCTCTCGTTCATGGGGCGGTGTCTCTCTTCCTTCTCCCAGCGGGCAGAGAAGGGAACCGAACTGAGCCCATTTCCTCCCTAGCTTTCCGGGAGCCTGGTGAAAGTCTCACCCCCCTGAGCCGGCGGGCGGTGCTGTGGGGCGGAGGGAGGGCTTGGGGGCAGGTGGGAGCTTCTTGCCTTCATAGAAGCAGGAGGAAATTTCCCGCTCCACCTGTGCAGCGTGATGGGCTGCAGCCTTCTCACTCCTGGAGCAGGCTCGGGGGAGAAAAAGCACCTCCCCGGCCGCTGGGGATGGGGGTCCGTTCACACACGTGCCATGCAAGGGGGGTGGAAGCTGCAAGAGTCTTGGGGGCTGGTGGTGTTCACACCCCAGCATGCGAGGGGAGCCTGCGGGCGCAGAGACAAGCCTCACGGTGCACTGAGTGCTGCGAGGGAGCCTAAGATTACGGGGGGGGGGGGTGTCTCTCCCTCATCGCCCTGAGCTTGGGGGGAGCGGCTAGGGAAGGCATCAGAGGAGTTGTCTGTGTCCCTGTGATGGCAGGGCGGGGGAGTTGGCGCGTAGCACGTCCTCCCCTCCCGCGGGGCGGCACGGAAAGGGGGCCGAGACAGGTGCTGAGTCTCTCTTTCTACACCGCCCAGCGCCCTAGGGAAATGAAGGAGCAGCGCAGAAGCCACTTAGGGGGAGAACGCTGCCCGCCTGTGAGGGGAAAGGGCTACAGAAGGCTTCCTCCCCCCTTTGGTGGAGCTGTGGGGAAGGGACACGGAAGGCGGGGGGGGGGGAAACCGGGCCCACAACTGATGGGGAAAATAACAAATGGTTAAGTGAAACCCTTGATTTAAAAAGCCAGAGCAGGAAACTATCCCTGACAAGTGGGATTTGCCCTCCTCTTGGCTGCACGCATTGGCCGTGCTCATTGCAACGAGCCAGTTTCTGCTAGTGCAAGTGGCCTGTTGGATTGTCCATCAAAAGGGAAATATCAATTCGCCGCTAAGGGAGTAGATTCCCTTCCATCCATCACAAGGCTTAGCAGGTAGCCGCCTAGAAATCAATCACACACTAATAAAAAAGACACCACCCTTCTCCCCATCACATTATTACTCCAGCTCTTTAAGAAATTTTTTGTTTGTTTGTATGATAAATATATTCCTGGGTTTATCATCTGCATCATAATCTTGGGCCACCTAAAATGATCCTTAAACCCACACAGCATTGTAAACGTGCAACCCAACTAAGTATTCATTCATTATATAACTGCAAAATAATATCCTGTTACTCTGACTCTTGATTTCCTTTTCCCAGCCACAAAAAGAAAAAATAAATCAGGTTTTTTTCTGACACCGTTTGTCTTTAAAAACCAAGCTTTACAAATTATATGGTCTACAAAGCTAGGAATTTTAAATGCTCATCAATTCCATGCTAGACTTTTATACAATAATAATAATATTTGTAAACTGTTCACAAACATGACAATTATATGGCTGATTTTAGGAGAAATTGCAAGAAAGGTATGTAGACGATTCTGTAGGGAGAGGCACTCATTGCTACTAGAATAAGATGTGCACTTGGTCACATTTATTGCAATGTATTAAAGGGCTGGGGGGGAAAAACCCTTTTTTGCCATTTCTTTCTTCATTTTCAGCCACTAAATAATTTTAGACAGCAATATATAACAATTTTGTTAATCAAAATTAATACACAAAAATCTATTATGGCCATATTCTTGCTTAAGCTTCTCACCTTTCAAATCATTGCATCTGTCTTTCCTCCTCACATGGATTTTACAACATCAAGTCTAGCTGACAGCTGATTACAGTGAGGAAAGAGGCAGCGTGGAGAGCTGGAACAGGCGAACATTTAAGAGGCAAGGGAGAGAGGGAGTCTGCTGCAGTCAGGAGAGGTTTGTGTATTTCTATCCCTCGTCTTTCTGTCCCTCAGCGAGTCTCCCTCAGTAAACTGCGAGCCTGGCTCTCTGGCTTGCTAGTCCCTGACTCAACATTCCCAGCATTCCCGAGGAGCTGGGTTTTCATTAGGGCTGAGCAACCTGCCACAAGGGGCAGCAGCAAACTCCCTAATAACAGAGCAAAAAGAGCTCTAGCAGCACAACCACAGGCACTGCAACCCCATGGATTCCCACCCAAGTATTTGTCTCTGTCCACCTATTGCAGACCCAGGGGTTCCACTATCCCCATCTAATATGTGTGGGTCTGAAAGGACGAAGGGCTGATGGTTTTAAAACAGCCCAAAATTAAATAGTCTGCATGCAGAGCCAGTTGTGATTAAACTATTCTCTTGCCTCTATTCAAAAGGCCAACATTTTCAAAGCCACATGCCTACATTAAGTATCTAAATGCATATATATATATAGGCCGAATTAAGGCTATGGGGGGGGGAGAGAACAAATAGGAAATTAGTTATTGCAACTCCCAAATTAAAAGTTCAAGTATACAGAGTCTAATTTATTTCACAAGAAATGTATTATGTTGCAAAATGTATTAAGAAACTGACTACTTTTATTTATTAATTTATTTTGTAGAGAGGTGAACCAGGAAAATCTCCCTTAAAAAAACAAACAAAACAAACAAACATTCTGTTTCCTAGCTCTAATCACTGACTGTTTCCTAGCTCTAATCACATTCATGTTGGGGAATGTACTTTTTCCTTTCTGCTTCTTCTCCCATTTGCTCACTATCTTATTTTTTTCTGGTCAGAATGATCATTTGTATCATTGTATTATGACAGATTTACCTCAAACTACAGCTTCAAGACTTCTCCTCCACTCCAGGAATTTCACAAATAAATTACTGTCTGCCTCTTTTTAACCGTGTTGCTGTAGGGTAATATCTTCAAATCTGTATTTTACTTTATTCCTGGCTCACCCATATATATATAGACTTTGTTGAACAGCCTTGCTTGGGACAGATTTTGTGGCATTTCTATAATAAAATATTATGCCCAATGAAGTTGATTTCAGCCAGTCTGACTGATTTAATCCCTTCAGTGGTATGGCATTTGCATTATCCAAAGCCAGCTAAAATAATTTTCTGTCATGAATATTCATTCAGAGATGTTACTATTCAAGACAGTACTGGAATCCAAACAAACAGGACAGGGTGCATAATAAAAGTGTGTCTTCCTTTAAAAATATGCCCCTCCTTGATGTTTCTATGTCTTTTAGGTAAAAATACAATATGGGATTGAATTCCCCTTTTTTCACCCCTGAGCTCAGGACATAATGCTTGCTGTCTTTATCCTAGTTATCACAATCTGATCGAGTCCAAATTTTACTCTTCAAAGGCTGCATATCTACATGAGCAGATCTTTGCTGTAAGTAGTTACCAAAAGTATGACTTGGTATAGAATAATGAATGTTCACATGGTCAAAAAAAGCAACTGGGAAGTGATTCTCCTTTCTAGATTTGAGGATCTATCAAGCCTGTTATCTATGAGGGTATACTGATACCGGAAAATATGATTCACCTTCATGAGTGGGATTTTATAGTAACTTTACCTTATTTTCAAAAGTTAAATCTTATCCTGTCTACACTAGGGAAATTTCACAAACAATTTTCACTATTGTTAATACCAATTTTGCTCCACCATATTAACAGTGGGAGTTTTATTGTAGATGGGTCACCAACTGCTGACAGCATTTTAAGCATTGTGACTATGCTATATCCCTGTGCCAGTGTAGGAAAAAAGCAGCTTCTGCTCTCTGATCAACAGGGTTGTGAGAGGCCAATTTGGCAACCATGAATTAGACAGTCATCTAACCCAGCTCAGAGCAGAACTAATCATAGCCAACAATCCATCTGCACTAGGGCTCCCAATGTGTCTAACACCAAAGGGCAAAATTTCCATAGTATATATAGGGCTATTTGGTAGAGAACTTCTGGAGATCCCCCATCCCCATATACTGTCAACTACGGGGGAAGGGAGGGAGAGAAATTGTTAGAGGGGGGAAATGTAGAATTCAAGCAAAGAGAGCTGCCAGGATTCTGCAGATACCCTGCATGGGTTGTTATTAGTAGAGACAACATAGGTCCAAACCAAAACAGCAGATCCAAACCTTCCCAATCATTCAGTTAATTCTGACATGAATCTGAGCTTCTTAAATCAGGCCCATTTCTAGTTATTACTCTTTGGTATTGAGATGTTAATATTAAGTATGAAGGGGAGAAAGCCTGACCAGATGAGTGATCAGCAACTACTTTTTCAAATGGTTCCTGATATATGACCCACACTACAAGAAGGATGTGGAAAAATTGGAAAGAGTCCAGCGGAGGGCAACAAAAATGATTAGGGGTCTGGAGCACATGACGTATGAGGAGAGGCTGAGGGAACTGGGATTGTTTAGTCTGCAGAAGAGAAGAATGAGGGGGGATTTCATAGCTGCTTTCAACTACCTGAAAGGGGGGTCCAAAGAGGATGGATCTAGACTGTTCTCAGTGGTACCAAATGACAGAACAAGGAGTAATAGTCTCAAGTTGCAGTGGGGAAGGTTTAGGTTAGATATTAGGAAAACTTTTTCACTAGGAGGGTGGTGAAGCACTGGAATGGGTTTCCTGGGGAGGTGGTGGAATCTTCTTCCTTAGAGGTTTTTAAGGTCAGGCTTGACAAAGCCCTGGCTGGGATGATTTAGTTGGGAATTGGTCCTGCTTTGAGCAGGGGGTTGGACTAGATGACCTCCTGAGGTCCCTTCCAACCTTAATATTCTATGATTGTATGATTCTAACAAGACTGTTTAGACAGCTCTTTGAGGGAAGCAGCTTTTTATGTTATGTTATTTAAACATAGCATAGCCCCTTTACAACCTGAGCAGCTAGTCAAAGTTCAGTGCCCTGGGAATGTTCCATTAGAAGCAGAAATTGATGGAATGTGGTATTTTCTTTGATGCAACGTTGTTTATATACAAGGAACATACAAAGTCCTATTTCTCTAAACACAGGAAGAACCAAAACAAGAGGAGTCGGTTCTTAACTTACAGCCCCAACCCTCTTTAGTCAACAGACCCAAAAGCTCTCACTCTAGGTTTTTCCATGGTCACACTGTGCTCACTGGCTACCGCTTGGCTATCTTGCTCTTTTGCCTCCCCTGTCTTCCACTCTTCAAACTCTTAGGGGAGTTCACAACACACCATGACATTTTAATTAAAGGGTACAGTCACACTCACTCTCAAAAAGGTTTAAACTCAAACCTATCACAATGTTTCATCCAGCTCATATAAATATATTTATTAACATATCCACAGATAATGTAAGATGCAATGTCATGATATTTTTATTTTACATAATTTTGATTTTAATATATTTTATACATTTTAGGGAAGCTCTGGCATATTTTCTGGTTGGTTTATAAATGACTTTTTCCTGAAGCCCTTTCTGTGTTGAAAATGTAGCAATACCTTATATCTACAATTCTTCGTTTACCTACCATATATCAGAGGTTTTCAAACAGTGGGGCACACCCCAATAGGGGGGCATGGATGAATGTTCAGGGAGGCCAGTGGTAACATCAGGTGGCTTGTGCCAGTCCTCACGGGGAAGGTGGGCAGGGAGCCCCACCTCCACCCTGACTCACCTCAGCAGGCCACCCAGCCTGTGGGTCAGGATTGATATCCGCCATGGCCATGCTGATTTCCACTCCTGACAACCTCCGCACCCAGCCCTGGCTCTGCACCCAGAGACCATCACATGCACCTTTCCCCAACCTGAAAACAAGAGAGGGGAGGAGCAGGTGTTGGCCCTGCTCCAGCAATGTAGTATCACTGCAAGGTAAAAGCAGCCCACTGCTGAGGAATCCTTGGCTGTGCCATTGGTAAGTATCTGTATATTTGAAACTTACAGGTATAGGTAATTTAATTAAAATTGTGTGGAGGTCTCTGTTAGGTTTATAAATAGGCTATCAAGCATCCTTTTGCATGTGTCTACTTTTGTCTGGGCTAGGGGTGTGCAACCAAAAACTCAAAAGGGGGGGGGGGGCTCAGCTCAAAAAGTTTGCAAACCACTGATGTCTCAGAACCTGTGAAGGGCCTATTGAAATCAATGGCAAAACTCCTGTTGACTTAAATGGGAGCAAGCTTAGGCTCCAAAAATAAAATACACACAAGAAAAAAAGATAAGAAAATCCAGTTTTATATTTTCCTCCCCCATCTCTGCTGCAACTCTGGTTTTAGGAATATGTACAACCTAAAACATGTAAGGTTTGTTTTATGGTATTTTTCTGATCAGTTTTTTTTATTTAAAAAAATTAAAAACAAACATTATAAAAAGTATAATTTTATTGCTTTTCTTCATCTGCAACATGTTCTTTTATTCTCACCAGCTCAGTCTCCTCTGCCCTTATCTGTGCCAACAACACTTCAGTAGCAGCTGGCCCCTTTTTATATTTTAGATTATATAAAAATGGTGAAGGCAGGAGCTGTTTAGCAGACCTGTTTTTAAATAGGAATTCAAGTGTGAATGGAACATAGTCACTGCTGCTGCATAATTGAAAGCAGCAACAACAGGTGCATGCTTTAAAAAGAAGAGAAAAAACTGCATTACAAATTTTATTCCCATGAACCTTGTCCCTGCCACTTTCATCTGTGCCTCCCTAGTGGGTGAGCTGCTTTCAGCTTTCACCATCGACTACAGAAGTTAAATCAGGAGCATTAAATAGCAGCCCATTGTACTTTTTAAAATACAAATTAAAAGTTGGAAATGGCTTGGAAAAGTAAAGTAATGCTCCCATTATATAAATGTACCGTGCACAAAAGTTTTTGGTCACTTTCTAATCTTGCTCTGTTCTTTGTGATAAATAATGCAGCAAAAGGCATGGAGATGGTTAGAGACACACAGGAGGCTTCCTAAATAGACAAAAATATAAAAAGCTAGGGGCAGGACTGAGAGTCTGCCTTAAGGTGTATTTTATTTGACAAGGAGCAAAGTAAAAGGATACAAGTACAGAAGCTGGTACTAGTATAGTCTACACTACACTAGTATAATGTAGGACAACCAGTGCTCCTATTTATCCTATCCCATAATTTAAAAATAACAAACGAAAATATCAAGGTGACACACTTGATAAATTCAATTTAAATTATGCGTATAATTAATCTGTGGAACTCACTGTCACAAGGTGTTATTGAGGCAAATACCGTCATGAATATTTAGAAGAATACACATTTTTATTGAAAAAATAGAGTCTGCAAGTACATTAGTTAGGAAAGAAGTTATGATTCATAATATCATCATCTGATTTCCAGCTATGATAAGGAAGGAATTTTGCCTTCATGGTACAGTACTGCACAACTGATTAGGTGTGAAGAGGAAAAGAGAAGGAGAATGTATGTGTGTGCGCATGTGTGTATACCCATCTTTTCATCAGATTTAGGCCACAATTGGAGGCAGGATACTGAACTAGATGGACCATTAATGTGGTCTAGTCTGCCAGTGTTTGTTTCTAAAAAAAAATTTAATATTGTTTTTTATTGATTAAACAGGAAGAATGCACAGTGAAGTAAAAACAAAAACTATGTAAAATGTGCATACAGATAACAAACTTGGATTATACTCTTAAAAAGAAAAAATGACCAGAGTTCTCCCCATTGCATAAAGCCTACTTTGTGCCATTTATGACAGACCATGCATCCTGTTACTAATGCATTTTATGTACTTTTAATTGTACAAAAGAGACCAAATTAGAGGGAGAGGAGAATTACTGTCACATAAGTATGCTCATATTCCTAGAATTAAAAATAGAAGAAGAGCAACACAACTTTAACTGGACATGTACAGAATAGATTTGTATATCTAACTAAGAAATTATTTACCAGGAGGTGGTAACCATATATTCATTAAGAGCCTGATCCAAAGCCCAGTGAAATCCCTGGGAGTTTTTCCCATTAATTTAAATGGATTTTGAATCATGTTTTAGCGGCCTAATCCTGAAGAGGTGCTCACTGCTGCAATTCTCACTAACATAAATTACAGTTGCACTGGAATGAGACAAGATGCTCAGGTGGCTCTGAAGAGTTAAAGAGATAGAAGGAAGAAAACAAACCCAGAATAGTGAGACCAGTGTAGCCAATAGTAATCATATGGAATCACATGTGGACTGGAAATGCTATGTACTGAAATTTGATGAAAATAAGGCTGATTTAAAAGAGTTTAAGTATGAACTGTGGCTGTGGTTTTGCTGGAGCTCTTCCCCTTAATCAAAACAGAGGCCTAGAAATGGCAGTTAACTCTGATTGTTGGAGACTATTTCTTTACCCTATACACAAGAGATATTTCACACTTTGCTATCCTTAGGCGAGAGCTAATCCAACGCTGTCGCCTTGGTTTCCAAAATTATTAGCTTTTTTTTTTTTTTTTTTTTTTAAACTGCCAGTGTGGCACTTAGGGACCATTTTAGCTCAGGTTTAAAGAACATGAGGAAAAGATGTTACTCAGGATGTATGTGAAAAGGAGTTAGTGTGGAATTCTCTGCAAAATGTATTGTAGAATTGTTTAACTTCCTTGTTTTTGTGCTTTTATTGATAACTGCATAATCAAATGGGTTTATTTTGCACCACATCTTACTTAAATTAGAAATAAAACTACTCTAGCATGTGCTCCTGCTTTTACTGTGAACAGCAAAACCATTTCATAGTGAAAATAGTCAGTTTTAGAGCTCTCTTGAGTACCATGTCTCAAAATGGGGTTACTAATTGGCATTCCCATAACATATTCCATAAATCTGAACATCTCCTACGCTAGTTCAAGTTCAAGAGGCCCTCAAGGATATCCAGTATATTTGGTGAAAAATCTTGAACTGGATTGATTTATCATAGAGATCTAATAATTTAATCAATGACACTTTATAAAACTGACTGCATCTCTTTTCATGGGAGTGCTAGGATACCAATATTGACTATGGACAGTATCTCATGCTCAGCGACTGAATGCTGCTGCTAGCCCTGACAGCCTGTGCACTCCCAGACTCTGGGTAGAAAATTTCACAAGCACCTAAGGCCTATTTTCAAAAACAACTTAGACTTTTAGAAGCTTATGTCTCATAAGCTCCTAAGGCCCTGATCTTCAAACACATTTAGGCACTTAACTCCTATTGGTTGAGAATCTGGGCCTAAGTGCCTAACTCACTTTTGAAAATAGGACTTCAGTGTAGATGTGCATGGAAGTAAAATTTTCAAGAGCTCCCACCACCTCATCCCACATGAAGAATCTCTTTTCTGTTCCCCAATTGTGTGCAGCCAGGGAGAAGGAGTTCCTTCCCTGTGTATCATCGAGATCAGTGAGAGAAATAAATTAAGAAAGAAACTGAAAAAAAATTGGCCCAGGCAGAAATTTAACCTTCCAGATGCTTTACTGCATTAGCTATTAGTGCACTAACTTACAGTAACAATGTGCTGGTTGACTAACCTGATTCTTGATAATCTACAACATAGTGGCAAGAAGTCACAAGTGGATCTATGCACAGGTATGGAGGCTAGAAACATATAGGCTGGCCTGGCTAGCAGCTGTGCTAGGTATCCTGCCCAGTCACTGACCTTACATGGGAGAAATAGTACTCATGCTAATATCTCAGAGCTTCCACATTTATAGTAATTGGACCTGTTACCTTGCATCTTGGGTAGTCATTGACAACAGTTAAACGTAGGTGTTAAGTGTTACTATTCTAACTTGGTAGCATTTTACATCCATTTTGCACTGGTTTAAGTGACTATAAAAAAGTCAAGGATAATGGAGAAGCAGGCCAATTTTATCTAAAATATTACTTCAGCCAACTTGTGCTAAGTGTTCACTTGTGTTTTTACACCCAATCCATCCCCCTAATATTCCTAATGAATACATTTTCATCAAAACATCATAAGTTCTACATGGTTTTGAAACAAAACCATCTGACATTTAGGCTCAGGTTCTATCAAAATATTTAAAAGACATGTCAACCTGTAACAGGGGGATACACCTCTTGAGCACCTCCGGCTGCTGCATACAGCACTGTAGTTCCTTTCCCACTCTTGGTGCCCCCTGTAGGTTGTCAACCTCACTTGGTGGCTCTTCGGGGGCTCAGCACTCTGGACAAGTCACACAGTGAAGAACAGATCACTTCCAGGCTAGTAAAGAGTTCAACAGGGTTTTCTGCCCCATCACTGGGCTCTTTAATTCCAGCCTTTCACTTGTGCTTCTCAAGAAGCTTTGTCCCCTTCTCAGGCTTAGGCTACTTTGCCCGCGGGGGAACCCAGGACTACCCACTACTCCAGTTTCCAATCCAGGGACCCTATAAACAGCAGCCACATACCAATTCCTTTAGTTAGTTGCTGCATTTCCTGGCCCTTTTCCCACCTGGTCCCTTTACCTCCACCCATTACCTTAGGGTTAAAGTTCCCAGGTCCTCTTCCCCCATCCCGGCTCCAGTAAATAAAACCCACTCAATCTCCCTTTGGCCACAGAGAAGCACCCTTGCAGCTCCTTTTAGCTGAGCTTGCTGGGCTTTGATTGGCTGTTCCCATCCAGCTTTTCTAGGCAAGCCTGGTGGACCCTCCTTGGTTGCTCCTTTCCTGGGGAGGGGTATAGTAGGACTACAGACCCTCCAACAGAGGACCATGAAGGGCCAGATACACCCCATCAAAGAAGCCTAGGAAACTTTTTACTAAACCTGAGCTGAGTTTAGAGTTTGTTAAAAAAACTGTTGTTTCCCCTAGTTTCTGGGTTACACCGCTCTAGTTAGAATGGCATAAAACATTTCTTATGCTTTTTTAAATTGTATGTTACTTATTCAGATGTACAGTGTGCAATCTACAAACCCACACAGGTACACTAGAGATTTCTCTCTGAGTTAATTGAGTTAATACATTTTTGCCTTTTATTTTTTCCATTTTAATAGGCTGGACAGTTTATACTCATTTAATGTTCATATTTTCTGCAATGTTAATACAATATTTCCAACCTTTTAATTTTGAGTATAGCTTAAAGCATTTCCCATGGGATCTGTTAACTTTTGATTGCATTGTATTCCACTCTTGTCAGTTCTGAAAAATAAAAGAGCTACTTAATGCTAAGGGCACATGCCATGCTAAATAAGCAGTCATTCATGCTCTGCTCCATCAAAATGTAAACAAAATTAAAATCTAAGTTTAGCAGAATCCATTTATGCTGCTATGGTTAAATATCTATAAATATTTCTGCCATCATCATCTATTTCCATGAGTTTACAAATATACTACGGAATTATTTTCTTTGCTTAAAACTTGGCCAACACAATTTAACACAACAGAAATTCATACCTGGTATAAATGGGTACAACTCCATTTAAGTAAATAGTCCAGATTCTATGGTCCAGCTGAGTTACACTCAGCACAGGACCTAAGGTTGTGGGAGGATTTGGATTTATGCTGCCTTTACTGTTCTCTCCTCCTGAGGCCTGTTATAGGCAGCTCAGGCTACAGTGCAACTTAGAGCCTTAGGACTGCTCTAACTTATGCCCAGCCGCTGATTGCTTCAACCAGCCATTTTGGCAGATGTAGACTGTGCAGTGGTGCTTCAATCATGCTGCTTTTCCTAACCCTATGCCATTTGTGAGGGGAAACCCTAAGTAGTCATTTTAAACTGGCTTTCAGCCAGATCGTAAGGGTGAACTGAGGCCAATCTATTTAAACAGGCGTGTAAACTGTGCCTGTCACTCTAATGTTTGAGTACCTTATAAAAATATCACAGCCAGAATTTCCTCCCTCCTTTTCTCAATAGAGTTGCATGCTTTATATCAATGTTGAATTGGGTTCTAAGACCAGAAGACTGATTTGTACCATACGTAGTCATTTAAATCTGTGCAAAGTGAGTGTAAAGTGCTACTAATGAACTATTTACTTAAATTAGGTTAAAATGGATAAAGCAAAATACTATATATCAAATATTTGAAATAAATTAGAAAGTCTTTGTTTCTATATGTATCAGTTCCTGTTGATTTCTGAAGCCCTTACAAGTGTAAAATTCCCATTGACTTAAGTTAACTGTGTGTAAGTGCTACAAGACCAGGTCCTCAGTGATTATATAGTCAAGCTCTAAGTCATGCAGTTTTACTGTGTGCTATACAGCTGAGAAGTAGTGAATAAATTGTTTTATTTTTCTAACTCCCTTAAAAAGTTATTTAAGTAATCACCCTGACCTTACTGACTAAAGAGAGATTCATACTTCTACCCAGTAAGATGTTTGTAAATATTTTTAAATGAGTTTCCAGACTCTAGATGCCCAGGTAACAATGGTCATATGTAGCACAAAGGACCTGCTTCAAAGTCCATTGGACTGCATTCAATAATAGTAACAGTGACTTTTCTATGACTTAACATTTAGGATGGTAGATGGGATGACAAAATGTTTTCCTATGGGACAAAAACTGCCACAATCACTCCTTTGCTTTCAGTGGTAATATTTAAAATACAGTAGATAGTGATCTAATCCATTTCAAAGTGGTAAGTTATCAGTTTATTACTGTCTGAATTGTTAAATTTAAATGTTAATAATAAATAAATACATTACTAATATCTTCCAGAGAACACAGGGTCTAATAGAATAAAGACAGGAGATCTAGATTCTGCTCCTGTCTGTGCCCCAAACTTGTTACATAAGCCTGGGCAAGACATTTAAACTCTATGCCTAATTTTCCACATATAACTTCATTGTTAATCCCATTTTATATGAGGTTTAATTCACTAGTGCTTGTACTAGTGTTTGGGAAGGCATTATAGAACAACAAATCTATGGCTACCCTGCCTGAGCTCTCATACTGTAAAACACAGACCATATCTGATAACCTATAGCTATATCTGTTTAACTAAAGTCCTACTAATGATTGCTGAAATGGAAGAGATGTCTGAGAGGAAAGGATATGCCAGTTGTGGAAGGACCCATTGCCAAAAAGAACAGATGTTTTCTTTCCCTCCCTCATTCCATTCATCCTCTTAATTCTCTTACTCCATTTTCCATGTTTCTTCCTATACCTTTATCTGTGCCTCAGCCATCCAGAACCAAACTCTTAATTGAAAGGCTCCCTTCCCATGCTCTCAGCCTGGGCTGCTTCTGTACCTCGATCTAGGCACCCACTGAGAGTCCCCATCAGTACCTGTGCCGTGGCTGAAGGAAGCCTACTTACAGGATGTGTAGTGGTTGACAAGGCTTCTCCCCTGTCTAAGGTGTGTTTAGGCCTGCTGCTCAAGAATAGCTCAGTGCTACCAATAAGATGTCTTCTTCACATCCTTCTCCTTCGAGTTCTACCTTCTGACCCACCGCCTTCCCCATTGTTTGATCCAGTGGCACCAAGAAATCTTGCTTCTCTCACCTTCTTACTAGCCAGGCACTCCCTTCTCCCACTGAGAACTTGACATCCGGCTTCAATCACATATTATTTCAGCCAGTGTTGCTAGCAAAACTTCCAACCTCTTGCCATCACCCCAACGCGTTTGCCTGGGGGAAGGGAAAAGGGGTAGTGTCAAAAAAATGCACTTATGCCATTCCAGCTCAATACAAGTCTGATAATTTCTAGCAGACTGAAATCTAAGCACATGTATTTCTTATGCACAAATGTACCTGGTGTGAGGACATGTGTGTGTGGAGAAGGCAGTTCTCATGAAAGAAATCTTCCAAATTCAGGCACTAATCTTGCTGAGTTACCACTTAATAAAGTGCTGTTTCGGACAGTAAAATTATGATGGTAGTTGATGTCTTTTTTAATTTTGTGGGCTGCCTCCTCTTTGAATTGTTTTTTCTCAAGGTTCTTGGGGAAAAGTAAGGTATAGCCAACATCGCTGACTTCACTTTGCAAGCTACAGACCAACTCTGATTTATATATAAAATATGCTGCTGTAATTTTAGCTCCTTGAAGAGCTCCCTCATAATTTACCTTCCCTTCCACACACATTTATTTTTAGGAAGAAAACCCATCCCCTTCTGACAATATGGGCAGGAATTTCAGAATGAGAAGAAGGCACTTGTACAGTCTGCCAAAACAGCAAAGAATAGCTACAAGCAGCCATTGCCCTGGCCTGCCTCCCTGCCAAGAAGTTTGCCATCTAAAGACGAAGCTGGAGAGAAGCATCCAAGCTCTTGTCAATCTGATGGTTAAGGAGCGGCAAAGAGACGCACCAGTGCCCCTCAATCTGGCAGATGGGAAGGAAGGCAGGAAAAAAACATCACTTATTCCCTTTTCAGTACATCAAATGATGAGGGAAGTAGGGGGAAAGTATCTAGGTGCACAGTCAGATCAGCCAGCCAAATCAGAAACCGGGAGAAGTACCCATGAGAACCCTCAAATAAGTCTGCCAGCCAGGGGGAGAAGTAAGGAGAAACACAAACACAAATTTAGTAAATCTGCCAACCACTGAGATGGGGGAGAGGTGAGGAGATGCCTCCCCAGTAAACCTTCATTCCTCTATATTGAAAACATTTTGGGATCCTCGACTCTGAAAAGCACTTCATGGTGGGGCAGGGAGTGGAATGGTTTGACATGCTGTTCTGGATTCATTCTGAAATCTTCAGACTAATTGGAAAGCAAATATGTATTGCAAGAAGCAGACAGGCAAAGCATATGTTACAGCATTGGTAGCTACTGTGAAGGGGAGAATAAATGTATTATTCACTGAAGTATAGCTCAATTATAGGTTTTTATGAGCCACAAAAGATCAGGCTACAATAGGGAGAATCATTTCCTGAACCCTGGAGCAGACTGTGTTACAGTATCAGTGTTGCAATGAGCACCGTTTGCAATCATCTTTAATATGAATAAGATAAGACAGGTGGCAATAATTATAACAGCAATATTTTTTAGTAAGCCGTTGTCTACGTCTTGTCTAACTGTGTTGATTTTCCAAGATGTTCCATGATTTTCCAATATTCTTTATTTCCATTCTATTTCCCTTTTTTATACCATGAAAAAGTGGCCATGGAGATGTGTAAAAACCCAATATGAATGTAAATATTTTGAATGAATGTAAATATTTTACAATGAATTGCTTTGTTTTTGGAAATCCTTTGCAGGGTTAAAAGCCAAAACAGACTTATTGCCTGAACTTGACAGACATGAAAAAAACCTGACTAAAAATAAGAGGGAATTGAAGCTATTTTTATTATCTACACTGAGAAAAAGACAAGACAGAAAGAGTATAAATGGGGAAAGCTAAGTATTTGGGATTTTTACAATTCTTTCAATTGTAATAATCTAAGGTGCTATTAGTCTGAGGTAATTCCCCTCCTTCCCCCCGTAACATAGGCATTTCATGCATTGTAAGTGAAGAATGATACAGCAACAGAAATATTTTAAACTAGAGATTTTCTTAATGCTGTTTTTTCTCATACTGCTCATCTCTTTGCATAAAACTGTTTTAATAAGGGGAAACACAAATCAGTTTAACATCAGTTTTGCTCAGGAAAGCATGTGTGGTGCATTTGTTTTCTGCTGCCCAAAATGTGCTAAAAAACTATTCATTTTATTTATATTATCTATGAACCAAATCCTGCAATCTTTCCTCAGTCTTTGCTTAGGAAAAGAACTCACATTGAAGTCACTGAGTCAAATTGCAGATAGTTTCAGTCAGCATAGCTTTACTGAAGTCAATGGTGTTCTGTCAATTTACACTAGCTGGGTATTTGGCCTAATGAGTTTTGCTTGAATAAGGAGTGTAGGTGTGGGCCTTATGCTATTTATATAGCTTTCTAGATGGACAGGGTATTTTTATAGCTGCTGAAATATATTGTTAGTAGAGCTGTCATGTGCTTAAAAAAATTAATCACGATTAATTGCGCAATTAAAAAATGAATCACAATTAATCACGCTGTTAAATAATAGAATACCATTTATTTAAATATTTTTGGATGTTTTCTACATTTTCAAATATACTGATTTCAATTACAACACAGAATACAAAGTGTACAGTGCTCACTTTATATTTATATTTGATTACAAACATTTACACTGTAAAAAAATCAAAAGAAATAGTATTTTTCAATTCACCTAATACAAGTACTGTAGTGCAATCTCCTTATCACGAAAGTTGAACTTAAAGGTAGAATTATGTAAATAAAAAAAAACTGCATTAAAAAAATAAAACAATGTAAAACTTTAGAGCCTACAAGTCCACTCAGTCCTACTTCTTGTTCAGCCAGTCGCTCAGACAAACAAGTTTGTTTACCTTTGCAGGCGATAATGCTGCCCCCTTCTTGTTTACAATGTCACCTGAAAATGAGAACAGGCATTCACATGGCACTGTTGTTGCTGGCATTGCAAGATATTTACGTGCCAGATGCGCTAAAGATTCATATGTCCCTTCATGCTTCAACCACCATTCCAGTGGACATGCGTCCATGCTGATGACAAGTTCTGCTCGGTAACGATCCAAAGCAGTGTGGCCCGCTGCATGTTCATTTTCATCATCTGAGTCAGATGCCACCAGCAGAAGGTTGATTTTCTTTTTTGGTGGTTTGGGTTCTGTAGTTTCCGCATCGGAGTATTGTTCTTTGAAGACTTCTGAAAGCATGTTCCACACCTCATCCCTCTTAGATTTTCGAAGGCACTTCAGATTCTTAAACCTTGGGTCGAGTGCTGTAGCTATCTTTAGAAATCTCACATTGGTACCTTCTTTGCGTTTTGTCAAATCTGCTGTGAAAGAGGTCTTAAAATGAACAATGTGCTGAGCAGGGCCGGCTCCAGGCACCAGCTGAGCAAGCTGATGCTTGGGGCGGCAAATTGTTTGAGGCGGCATTCTGCCCAATTCTAGGGCGGCACGGCCGCTGTTTTTTGTTGTTGTTGTTCTTGTTCCGCTCCGGCCGCCCTGTAGGGGGCGGTGGCATGGAGAACCAGAGCTCCCTGCAGGGCAGTCCTCTTCCTTCCCTCCCCGCCGACCGGAGCGGAGCGGAGCCTTCGCGGCAGGTGGTGGTGTAGCGGGAGGGGCCGTGTGGCAGCGCCCCTGCTGTAGCCCTGGCCGCCCCCTTTTCTTTCTCTCCCACAAAGTTTTTTTTTTTTGCTTTGCCGTTCTGGCCGCCCCGTTTTGTTTTTTTTGCTTGGAGTGGCCAAAAAGCCAGAGCCGGCCCTGGTGCTGAGTCATCATCTGAGACAGCTATAACATGAAATATATGGCAGAATGTGGGTAAAACAGAACAGGAAACATACAATTCTCCCCCAAGGAGTTCAGTCACAAATTATTTAACACATTTTTTTTTTGTTTAACGAGTGTCATCAGCATGGAAGCATGTGCTCTGGAATGGTGGCCAAAGCATGAAGGGTCATACAAATGTTTAGCATATCTAGCATGTAAATACCTTGCAATGCAGGCTACAAAAGTGCCATGTGAACGCCTGTTCTCACTTTCAGGTGACATTGTAAATAAGAAGCGGGCAGCATATCTCCTGTAAATGTAAACACACTTGTTTTTTTAGCGATTGGCTGAACAAGAAGTAGGACTGAGTGGACATGTTGGCTCTAAAGTTTTACATTGTTTTATTTTTGAGTGCAGTTATGTAACAAAAAAAAAATCTACATTTGTAAGTTGCATTTTCACGATAAAGAGATTGCACTACAGTACTTGTATGAGGTGAATTGAAAAATACTATTTCTTTTATCATTTTACAGTGCAAATATTTGTAATAAAAATAATATAAAGTGAGCACTGTACACTTTGTATTCTGTGTTGTAATTGAAATCAATATATTTGAAAATGTAGAAAACATCCAAAAATATTTAATTTCAGTTGGTATTCTATTGTTTAACAGTGTGATTAAAACTGCATTGGGCAAAATATTGTAAACATAAATGACAGGATTTACTCCATGGGCAATCCTGTTATGAAAGAAAGAGGTTGTATGCATATTGTTGTATTTTAATTTAAGTGATAAAGTGAAGAAGTAAGGTTAATGTTTGCAATCAAGCATGCTTATGCTATCAAGTTAGTAAAATATACCTGCGTTGAAAGAAGCAGTAAATAAAAAGAAATGAAACCAAATAGTGTGTTTATAAGAACACTTGATCATGGAGTGGAATAATCAGAAATGTAATGTTTGGTTAATAATGCACAGACTTAGCTCAGCCATATATACTAAGGTCCTACCATTGTTGTTAAGCAAGATGAACAGAAATGGAAGATTTATACAGCCCTTCTGGCTTGCTGGAGAACAACAGTTCCAGAAGTGACTGCATTGTATAATGGACAGTTAAAAAAAAGTTTAAAGAACATCACAGAATATAGATGAACTTTGTATAAATTATATGAATTTTAAAATAAACACTTCAGCAGCTAGCAGAGTATTGATAGAGAAACTGCAACTTGAGCAAGCCTAACTGCAAAAGCAGCAAGGGATGCACCACAGAAGGGGTCCCAAAAAGCAACTTGCAGAGGTAAGTTGCTGACCAGAGCAAATCAGCTGGTGTTCAAGGTTTATCCCAAGAGGGTTGTACCAACTTGTATGGCCTAATTTTTCTTACACAAGCTGGTGTGGCAAGATATGTTGCATAAGGAGACTAGAAAAAAATCCAGTTCCAGTTGCAAGAACTCAAAATGTCTCTTCCCTTATTGCATGGTGAGAGAGGATGACCTTTTGGCTGGACATTTCAATCTCTGAAAGAAATGAGAGTCACTAACAGATTGGTTCATGCTACCACTTCCAAGAAGAGAAGCAAAGTTGGACCACAAAGCAAAAATAGGATAAAATTACCTGTCTCCTTCAGTATATTTCTTTCTGAAATCCAAAGACACTTGGAAGGGAGAAGACTGAGGTCCTGGGCTGCCCACCTGGGTGTCCTTCTACTTTCCAGCAATTCAGGTTGCCCAGGAAATGTCTACAGTGCACCAGCAAATGACTACAGTCATGTCTGTCCTTTGCTCCACCTGTTTGTTCACAGCAGGAGCTGATACTGCAATAACTGAGCTGAAAGCTGACAGCTGAGTAAAGATCTGGTGATAAGTAACACACAGACTTTCTCTTGGGTGATGACCCACATCAATCAACTGACCACTTCCTGAAGCTGACTACCCAACTGGTAAGAAAATGTGCATGTTTATGTATTTTAAAGACTGGGTTTTTCTTGTCTTTTTTTTGTAACAGGTTCCAATAAAGATTGCTGTAAACTAGCTTTAAAATTGAAAAAGTTACCATTAACTAATATAACTGTACATGTGAAGACCTTAGTTAATAGTTTCACACTGTCTTTCAAGTTCTAGGTGTACATAGACATTAAAGTGTTTATAGGGTTTGCAATACTTCTACCGTGTATTTGTAACATTTCTATCCAGGGTTGTTCAATTGTAGAATATATTTTTCTGGCTCAAAATAAATCTACGATCTGTGTCAAGAATAATAATCCTATCCATCACCCCACTCCTCACATATTGCCAAAATGAAGCCAGCATAAGTGGGGCCTTCTGTGTGGTCTGTGTAACATGGTGTTTTCTCCTTAAAATTTCTCTCTATTTGTATTTCACTCTGACCTCTCTCTGCTATGTTTTTCTCCCTTTTTTCCTATGCAGTTTTCCTCCTGCAGGAGAATATGAGCCCAATTACATGAGAAGAATTTCAAATACACAACATTTCAGGGGGTTAGAAATTAGGCAAAACCAGTTAGTCTCTATCCCTCATAACCCTGGGTCAAATTCTCATGCTAGCACCCAACTTAAATAGCTGGACTGAACAGTGGGCAGATGCGAGGGGGTGCACCACAGTGAGAAAGAGAAATCTTTCTCTCCACTCCCTCCGACACAGCAACTACAAAAGCTACTTCACCCTGTTGGCTGAAGCAGCTGTTTACTGCCCTTATGTGTCCCTGATGCAGAGGCAGCAAAGATCCACACTTTATTATGATGAGTAGAACTAGGGAAAAAGGGTCAAGTCTCCAGCAGGATTTAGAGTGGCCTGAGGGTCTCAGGAATGTAAGCTAGGCCCAGGTTGCTTACACATAAATCTCTAAAGCCACAGCTTGTAACACTGGCCACTTAGCATAAAGATCTCTTTCCCAGAACTCTGCATACTTGCCACATCATTTTTTCCTAACACAACACACAAAGTGGCAGATATTCAGGTCATACCCTACCCCTTTTCCAGGGCTAACACCTGAGCAATGCTTTGCAGAAAGTCCATTACCACACAATCTACACAATGCACAGAGATTGTATACCTTATAACTGGCCCTTCTCAAGTCTCGCTCCTACCCCTTTGTACAGCTGAACTGCACTGGTTCCACTGCAGTGCAATTTACCATTTTGTTCTCACGTAGGCTGAGATTCTCATCGCCAGGCAGACATTTAGTTTTTCTTCTTGCTGAGACGCTGCAGGTTGTTGTTTGATTTTTTTGGTTTGTTTGTTTAATAAATAAAAAAACCCAGCAGACAGCCACCATGGAATTGAATGATGCTATTTATCAGTTATCTCCTGTTGCTACAAAGCTAGCAGAAGAAGTATAAAAGAAGGCTTTAGAAGAGGAGTAATTTTAATCTTAATGTTAAGACATGATTCTCTTAAGAAAATACTTGCAATCAGCATCCAAGTGTGTGCAACAGCAGCATTCTGGAAGGCAAAATTGGCTGCTTCACAGTGTTCAGCATGAAGACGACTGTTGAGGTACTATAGTTCTCCCACACTGTTATTAGATGACAAATTCTGTCCACTGCTGAAGACCATAGGAAGTGATCTGTCTATGAAGACTCATCTAGTCCCTTATTGATCAAAAGAGGGAAAATCCATGTATCCACATTTGAAATGTAAGCTCCTGCATGTAATGATTCAAACCCTGCCCACTCACTAATTTGCTTGTACTTTGGAGGTTCCTTTTTCAGATCAATTTGCAGGCAACACACCACCTGATGTGTAAAAAGAAATGATACTCGTGTGCAAAGTAGAAAAAAATTAACTAAGTAAAGACAGGAAAGAAGAAAATTACAAAGAAGCCTAGGGTAAATACAACAAGAATTAAGTTCTTATTTGTAGGCGACTAGAGAAGAAAAAAACTCCTGCAGCTGAGTGACAGTAAGACTTATGAAAGAAGCATTAGCAGAGGGGAAATGTATTGTATTTTAGCTTAGATTCCATTAAAATAAACAAGTGCCATAATACAGAATCAATAAGGCTAAAGTGCATCTTTGTATTGATAGTGCTGACCATTGCTTGGCTCGCACTAGTATTGAGTAATCTCTCATTTCATCAATGCTGGGTTTACTAGGACTTCTCTAAATCTTACAAGACTGCACATTTTTAGTGATCCCACACTAGAGTTTCTCCCATACAGCTATTTCTAGCTACCACATTAAATGTTGCTGTAGTGCTGTTTATCATTATGCAAGCACAAACTGATGACTCAGTAATTTTGTTTTCTGAATCTTGTTCTATTTTTTTTTCCTTTTTCACAAAACACATTCATTAAGCCTCTGATTTTTAAGGGAAGCTGTCCAACAGTTTAAAATGGTCTAATGGAAATGTTATTTCCATTTTTATATACTGTTGTATATTACATAATGTAAACTAAGTGAACCACTTAACATGAACTTATTTGAATGTATTGTTTTCAGTGGAACTGATTTTATGTGCTGAATGCAGAATGTTAGGGAAAAAAACCAAGAATCTGTTTCACATACAATCCATATGAATGGTATGTGAATTTAATTTCCTCTTAGATGAATAGCTTGGCTGGAGATTGTTCATTTTGTCATGAGAAAAATGAATACAGGTTTAAAAAAAATAAAGATTATGCCCTAGAGTTCATCTGACAGTTTTATGACTAATCAAATGAAGTGATAAGTACATTGACACTTTGTTTACGAAGTAAAAAATGCAATATAACAAAGTAGGTTTTTTAAAATAACAAGCTTTATAATAGCTGTGAACAGGAACAAATTCATTTATTTCCAAAGAAAATACTTATTTTTCTAACGTTACAGTCTCCTCAACCCAGCTGACTGTGCTCTTCTCCCATCTGACAGGGAAGAAGGGTCAGAAAAGTCAACCAGCTATTTCTCCTGAGTTGCTTCCAGCTATAAGCTTCAACCTTGCTGCAGAATAGGAGTTTTATTCTGGACTCTCCTTGCTTAGCCAGCTCTAGTGTTAGACCAGGCAAAACAAGGACAGTCTGTATCATAAGTCCTATTTTACACTGGGCTTGCAGCATTTGGCTGTCACCGAGCAAAATATCTTGTTTTTCTTCCATCATGACGATGGAGATGGGAAAGATGCACTTTCTGGGAGTTCCCTTTCTTCTGGCCTTCAACATGGAGAGAAGTCCCTCCTCTGTTTGTACAGAAAATCTCCCCATGCCTGAGTCAATCCCAGATTTCTTCTCCTTCCCTTGCATAGAATAGCATTTGAATGGAAGTTGATGATTACAGGATCTTGAGGGAAACCCAGTTGTATAGCCCTGTACTGTTAAGCAGATACCACCATTCCTTACACAAGTGGATGAAATGATCACTATTGCAGTTCAGTCTCTAAAAGTATTTTGGGGTCCTTCTGGGTGAAAAGTGCTACATAAATGTTCTTCAGGAAGTCTTGGAATTCTTCCTGAACAACCCCCCAGGCAGAGACTGGACAGAAGGAGTAGTAACAGAGGCCCATCTATTCACCTCTCAGCAATATGGAGGCTCTGGGGGTACAGAGTAAGGCGAAGAACTGAAAGAGAGCTCATTCTACTTCAAACAACCAAAGCGGGTCAGAATCTTCAAATTTATCCAACATCTATGAGCCAGAGATTATATAAGAGAAAGCCCTAACAGGGTCCAGGGATAGGAACCTAGTAATAATCTGTAACTCCCCACATTCACAGCTGGAAGAGAGTGATAGTTTGCTCACCATGCGGCTGTCCCTGTATCTCACTTGTTCCAGCCCTGCACTGCCTTGGTAACTTTTTTTATCTATTTCTAGCCTAGTAGGTGTCCTGTACATTTTTCAAGCTCCAGTTTATGCAACATTTTACTATCTAGGAATTCATTTTCCACTTGGCTCTTTCCTTGTGTTAGTGATTCCACAATTCTAATAAAGGTTTCTAGTTAGCTGACTGTTATGAGTTTTGTGACCAGCTTTACACGTTTCCTAGAAGTGCAGCATGAACCTAGACATTCCATGTGTTGGAGATGTGGGACAAATACTTCCAAGTATTGGCATGTGCAAGCAAATGGACAGGGCTTATCTTTTAACCAATTTATCTGTCTGGCTGCCCTCTACATGGTAGAGATGAAAAAACATTATGATTTCTGGAGTGGCACACAGGTAGATAAGGTCCAGGACATCCCTTAAAGCTGTAGTGTATTCTTTCTCCACCAGCTGAAAAAGTGATGCATAACCCAGCAATATCAGATGGTATATTGGAATATTAACATTAAATAAAGATACTTAGATTATTCATTAGACTAGTTTGCCAGATTTTATCAGCACCATATTTTTCTTTTGAGATATTTTATCTGTAAAGGGAATGTGTGTTAGGAATTGGTTGGACAGCTCTCTTGGGCTTTTGAACCTTGCTCTTTGATGTTACTGTGACAACTTATACAATTGCTTTTATTTCCTCATTTATTCATTTTTATTTCCTCTCTATTGATTCCTTTGGTACTTGGGACATGTTCATTATTACTGAAACGGCAACTCGGTATTTAGAGGCCCAACTTGTGCTTGAATAAATTCAGATACCAAGTCAGTGATTTGACGTAACTTTTCAGCAAGTGACTTATTTCACAGTTGTTGCCTGATATACCAATATATAGAATACCTATACCTTCTTGAGATGCAGTGATACAATTTTAAAAATACTTAAAGGTCTATTAAACATGCATAAAAGGGAGATTAGACCATTTATTGCATAGCAGATGGAATGTCTGGATTTTGTGGAAATATTACCATTAGGAAAGACTCTGGTTAATCAAGTTTAACTACAGTTCAATGTTCAGTTTGTGCTATTTTAATAAATTAAAATTATGTATTTAAATTGTCACTTTTCTAGTAGTAGGCAAACAAGCGTGAGGCAAGTTTCTTGAATTATTATTAAGAGTTCATGCTGATAGTAAGGTTGTTTTGTACCTAAACCTAAAGCCTTTTAGGGTACCCAATCAAAAATATCCATAGCTTTCTATGGTTTCTGGTTAGGTGGCAGATAGATTTTCCTAGAGATGTCTCCCCCCCCCCCGCCCCCACTCCTGCACACCAGAGAACAATGGTCTGTGGAAGGACCCTCCACAGCAACATGCAGGGATGTCGAGAATGGGATAAGGCCCTGGCTAATGTCATGCAGTCAGAATTTAAGGCCAGAACGGACCACCAGATCATGCAGTCTGACCTCCTGTATATCACAGGCCACCAACATATTCCAGCACCCATACACTAAGCCCAACAACCAAAGTTAGACCAAAGTATTACAGCCCACAGGAGGCTAAACTATTGTGTGCATCAGGCAAAGAATAGGAGGAACCAAAGTGCACCAAAGCCCCTGCAATGGCAAGGAATTGATTAACTGAGAGATACCCAGATGATTCCATCAAGGGACCTGTGCCCAGTGTTGCAGAGGTAGGCCCCAAATAAATAAATAAATAAATAAATAAATAAAGTCACTGCCAATCTGACCTGGGGGAAAATTCCCTCCCAACCCCACAGATGGAGATCAATTAGACTCTGAGCATGTGAGCACAAACCAGCCAGCAAAGCAACTGAGAATGAGTTTGTGACTATGAAAACCACTAGCTCAGGGGTTGGCAACGTTCGGCACGTGGCTTGCCAGCGTAAGCACCCTGGTGGGCCGGGCCAGTTTTATTTACCTGCTGACGCGGCAGGTTCGGCCGATCGCGGCCCCCACTGGCCGCGGTTCGCCGTCCCGGGCCAATGGGAGCAGCGAGAAGCCGCGGCCAGCACATCGCTCGCCCGTGCTGCTTCTCGCCGCCCCCATTGGGCCGGGACGGCGAACCGCAGCCAGTGGGGGCCGCGATCGGCCGAACCTGCCGCGTCAGCAGGTAAATAAAACTGGCCCGGCCCGCCAGGGTGCTTACCCTGGCGAGCCGCGTGCCGAACGTTGCCGACCCCTGCACTAGCTAAAGCCATTTCTTAGGGATGTAGTGGGCTGATAGATCCTATAGCAGAGCCTGTTGATGTGGGGGTGTTGCAAGCCCTGCCATTGGCTAGAAGGGTAAGAGTCTCTTCAACCTCCCAAAAGTTGTTCAGGAGTGGATAGAAACTCACATAAATTCTCATCTTGCTTTCCAAACTCCAGGGCCTTCGCTTCTATCCCTGCCCATCAACCATGCTGGGTTCACATAGCTAGCAGAAATTACCTAGAAATGAACTCAAGCTCAGTGTACCATGAGGGGAGACAGAGCACTCCCTCCCTGGTCTAAGGGGCAGGAATGTTTAAAATAAAAATCCTCACCTCAAAGAGAGGGTGTGGAGATAGCAAGCTGTGGCTGAAGGACCTCTCCACCCCGCTCCCACCTCAGTGTCATTGTACAGAGTTTGCCCAAATTAGAGTGGCAGACTCCCACTCTTCTTCCAATAGCGTATCTGTTTTAGTAGGCACAGGGTGGGAATTAAATTTTCAGCCCAGTTAGTCTCTCTTTCTCTCCTCCTCCTGGAATAGAAGAGTTTTTAAAGACCTGAATTTTATCCCATCTGCTAGCCTGAGACAGTTAAGATTAGGTTTTATTTCACAGAATACTATCTGCAGTATTCTACCCCCCTCCGCATCTATCAATAGTGTTTTAGTGTAGTTAAGACATAGGCAGGTTAAGGTTGCAAACAACAAAATGGTGTTTATTGAGATACACAAAAACAAACTAGCACTCCCTGCAACTAAGATAACACAAAGAATAACTGCTCAGTTGTTAACACAGATGGTATAATGGGGAATGAACCCCAGAGCCCAAACCCTTACACACTGGGGTTTACAAAAATAACAGAGGACTATACCATGTCTTGCAGACACTGGACAGGAGAACAGGAACACAGACGGGAACCAGGACCTCAGGGAAGGATCAGGAACACAACAGAAATCGGAGTTCAGGAATCTCTGTGACAGGTAAGTACATCTTTGGCAGGATGTCTTCTGACTTCTACTCTTGACCTCTATGTCCTGTGTGCTGAATGTGGACACTACAATGTGTGATGGTTTAATAGGCGAGTGAAGGTAAGTCCAAAGGAACCTTATTAGGTGTTACTGGTCCACCTTAAGTCTTATTCCCTCAGGGCTCTAGTTAGCACCAAGGCCAGTGGTGTGGCAGGGATTCTATGCCTCACAGGGATGACCTGCTTTCACAGCATCCAGAGACACAGAAAGAACCCCCCCCCCTCAGGGATTGAACACACCCTTATGTACATTCCCTGTTGCGAGGCAGATTTCACTATCACGTGACACTATCTTTCCCGCCTTTCCCTCTGCTTTGGTGCCAAACTTGAAAAAGAGCCCAAGAGCTAAAGGAGAAGGGGTGCCAAGATGGATGACCAGCTGTCCTTTCCCGATCCAAAATGGCAGCTATGTACACTTAATAAATGGAACGTTTTCTATCCAACACATCCACAGGTACCATGGTGAAAGACGACCTTATACAAAGCTAGATAGAGCAAGGTATAAAGGTTATGAAAGTCAATGGGACTCTTACATTCAATCACATCTTTGCTTAGTCTGTTCTAGGAAAATCCCATTAGTATTAATTGTGTTGGTATCTTGTGGACTTATACAAACTTACAAGTGCCACTCTTATGGACATATAGTCAGATGCTAAATATCCTCAAGTTCTATGTAATATTTGCAGCACTGTAGATGCCATAGAACACGATATACGGCACTATACAGGGGAACACTCACCATCAGTGGCAGGAGCATGGGAGGTTGTCTTCCTCCCAGGCATGACACTTTCTTACTATCATCCTGCCCTACAGTGGTCTGTCCTTTCAGTCAATCAGCCCTCTGGCCAGGTGACTTTTTCCAAGTCCTCCCCTTGCAGGGTATATATATACACAGAGTCCAATGTTAGGAAGTCTTCAGGATTAAGCAAGGGAATCAGGGCTTCTTCCTTGGGTCAGGGTGTCATGGTTCACACCCTTGTACTTTCAGGATCTTCCCCTAACCCAGTCCCACTTCAAAGGATAGACTTCCATATTTGTAGCTCTTTAGGGGTTGGTAGAAAAGCCTGGGCCCACCCTCTCCACCAGGCTCCAATCCAGGGCGCAATGGTAGGCAGCTAAACCCTGCACCCTCAGGTGCTATATGGTCCAGGTTGGATATTAGAAAACATTATTTCACTAGGAGGGTGGTGAAGCACTGGAATATGTTACCTAGGGAGGTGGTGGAGTCTCCTTCCTTGGAGGTTTTTAAGGCCCGGCTTGACAAAGCCCTGGCTGGGATGATTTAGTTGGGAATTGGTCCTGCTTTGAGCAGGGGGTTGGACTAGATGACCTCTTGAGGTCCCTTCCAACCCTTCCAACCCTGATACTCTATGATTCTATATGGCTGCCTCCGTGGATCACTTCCTACCTGTCCTCTCTCTACCCCAGGGGAAAAAGAAAGAACTAAACACAAAAATAAATCTCTGAAATTTACAGAATCACAGGTTTCTTTTTTGTAGGCTTGGTCAGGTCAATATAGCGAGGCCTCAGGCAGCAAGAGCTCAGAGTGTAGGTCAGCTCTCCTCCACTGTGCTCACCTTTTTGAGTTCCTCCAGCCTGTGCAGGTACAGTGAGGCATGTCTACTTGGGCCCAGAGTAGCTCTTTAACCCATTCATTTCCAGTGTGGGGTTTGTGCACTCCTTCAGTCACTTACTAGGTTAATAAGAGTTGCATGATTGAATTTTACTGCAGCTAGTTGAGAATATATGTGGTAGCTGAATGCACTGAAGTGACAATACATTCCTTAATGACTGATTCTTTGAAGAATTTCTGTTGTGATGGCTTCCCACTCATTTAAAATGTTTCCAAGTGACCTCTCTTTCTAAGGTTTTAAGGCTTCTAAAATAGAAAAAAGTGAGAGAGACTCATTAGTAAGAAAGAGAATAGACATGCACAATTGCACTCTTTCCACAAATGCAGCATGTGTGTTACTAGGGATATTTTGAGAATTCCTGTTATTTATTTGAATTTAACATCCACATTCACAATCTGTTCTCTATTCATAACTTGCTTAAGCAGGTATATTTGCAAATTAATGAATACAATATGTTTATATTATTATGTCTCTTTAGGGAAAAGTAACAATTTTAGTCTAAAGTGCTGCCACATTTGGCACACTGTCACACAGCTAATTAAACAGTTTACTGTGGAAAAACTGTTCCAGACTTATGACTTTTTAAATCTAAAAATACATTTGAGTGTAACTTTTGTAAGAACTCCTTGGGTCTGCAGAAAAAAATCTTTCCCAGAAAGGCAAAAGCCTGACCTTTTTTCTAGCCTACAAGACAATCTTGGATAGAAAAATGGAGGTGGGAGTTGTTGAATAATTTTCATTTTCTTGTCATACATCGCAGAAATGATATGTGGAGACTGAAGTCTCCTCAAAATGTATGAGGCATGTAGAACACATCAGAGGTTCCCAAACTGGGAGGCACAGAATGTATTCGGGGGAGGGAGGGGGGGAAGGCTTGAGAAGATTTGGGGGGGGGGACCAACAACAAAAAAAAACTTACTGCCCATATTTTATCCACAGCAATGAATAATTTGCAAAACTGATTCCTCCAGATATATCGGGTCATCAGATGGCGCTGTGCATTTTGATGGATTTCTGTTAAGCTTGCATAGCATTATACAAAGTCATTGCCATCTGTACATTAATCCGTTTGCTATGACACTGTGTGCACATTTAATTGAAGGTAGAAAGGGATCTCCGGATAGCTGTCTCAAGCATCCAACCCAGAATAGAATTGCTCTGCCAAAAAAAAAAAAAAAAAAAAAAAAGCACATCCATCCCACTATTAACAACATGCATGATGCAATTAATCAGTAGCTCACTTAAAATTTACATTACTATATACTTAAATTGGCTCTGTTTGAATCAACGCCGTACTGGTTTTAATATTTAGTGAATTGCATGTTTTAAAATCAGTATATGTACTTGTTTATACCTCTCCTCCCGCCACACTACTTCAGACACAAAGAAGGGGGGCACGATCAAACAAGTTTGAGAACCAGTGGAATACACAGACCTTCCAGCAATTCAATAACAATGCTTGAACAAATAATGACAACTAGATATGGTTTCCTCATTTCACAAAACCTTAGAAAATATTACGCCATTTGGTGATTAGCATGATTCCATTTCATGTCTCATATTATCAAAATTATTTGGGGCTTTTTGTTCCTCAGATATATCTTTGTTCAGCCAGATGTACTTCAGCACAGGAATATCTATGACCAGAAAGAAAGTGTATGTCATTCTGCTCACCCATATGTCAAGCCTTGCAAACAAATCTTTCTGAATGATCTGTCATTATCCTCAAAGCAAGGTGAATCTTCAGGACAGCAAAGCATAGGTAAGGAGACAATACTATTGAAACAACTGGTACTAAGCAGCAGAGACCAAAATTGAAAGGCCAAGATGATGGAACTGGCCTCTCACGTTTATAGCTGCTTCTGTTGTTGAGTTGAAACGTTATTATTTCAGTAGTGCTCAGCGGCCCCAATCAGAATCAAGACCTCACTTGGCTGGATGCTCTGTAAACATAAGACAGGCCCAAACTCAGAGTTGACACTCTAAATGGGGACAAAATGTGACAGGTGGATGTAGAACACAACAGAGGGAGGGGAGGGAGTGTAAAAGCTTTCATTGCCAGAAACCATGCTATACTTGCTATGAAAATAAAATACTTCAATCTCCATTGCTGTCAATACAGCATTTCTCATACTGGGGTTCACTGCTGATTTTTTGGGGGGAGGGAGAGGGAGAAATAGCATGACCTGTACCCAGTCCCTGATTTTGCATTCTTTGTCCATGGCTATCTGAGTTCTAGGATCTGTGGTCCCTCCCTCATCTGAGGGAGCAGGCCTTTTCTAGTTCTGGAAGGCTCTGCCAATCAACCCAGGAGTCAAATAGGTCAGTATCTCTTGTGAACATTTTTTTTTTTTAAATAAAAAAGGAAGTGTCGGAGTAATTTAATTTGACATAGTTCAGCCCACGTTTGTTGGATAAATATGGTATGTTATTCATTTTACAGTATTGTTATTTTATTTCAAATACAGCTTTAGCAGTAGCCTTAAAAAAAAAAAAGCATAAATATGACAGTGAGGATCATAAAGTAAGATACATCAACATCTTATCTCTTAAGGTCATGTAAGAAGTGAATATAACAATAGGAGTCAACTTTTTGTTGCCATACAGAGATGCAAATTTGAATCCAATCTCAGGCCTAATGCTCGACCACATGATGGTAGGGGACTGGGAGTATTGTGAAAGTAGGACACCGAGTCAGAGGTAAGAGAGCCATACCCTACAGGTTGACCATAGACTGCAATTATAGTTTCAAAAGAAGCAGTCTACTCTGGAAGTCTCAGGCCTTGGCTACACTTACCGGCAAGTTCGACGGCTGGAAATCGAACTTCTGGGTTCGACTTATCGCGTCTAGTCTGGACGCGATAAGTCGAACCCGGAAGTGCTCGCCGTCGACTGCGGTACTCCAGCTCGCCGAGAGGAGTACCGCGGAGTCGACGGGGGAGCCTGCCTGCCGAGTGTGGACCAAGGTAAGTTTCAACTAATTCGAAATAAGGTACTTCGAACTTCAGCTACGTTATTCACGTAGCTGAAGTTGCGTACCTTAGTTCGAATTAGGGGGGGTAGTGTAGACCAAGCCTAAGTACAGTGACACAGCTGACATGTGGGAAGAATAGCCACAAAGAATGATGGACCGAGTGAAAATTTGTGCTTTAATCATACTAAACTGCTACCCAAGTCTCTTTCCCAGGGATCCGAGTGCCTTGGGCAATATTTCCTTATCATATTCTCCCAGAAGGGAATAAACCCACTCTCTATAAAAAGAAACTAAAAAAAATTCTAATGGCAAACAGTATTAAGGAAAGTTCATTTCCTCATCTCCTGTGAAAATACTGACATTAGTTCACTTAGATTGTAGTCACTGGTTCTATACTTGTATGCTAATTTATTTTGATTGACATCAGTTATTACACAGAAAAGTAAGAGAAGAAAAAAAAATCCCTTTCCAAATAGCTTTTGTGCAAAGCTTCAGTGCCTCAGCTGCTTGAGTTCCTTACTTCATTTTTGAAAAAAAATGATACTGGCCCAGCCAGGCAAGCAGCTAACCTTTCCTATGTACATTTATTTTGATTACTTTGCTTTTTCCTAGGAAAAATTACTTCTTTACCTTGATATAATAAATGAGGCCATGATTTTATCAGGATCATTTTCAGAGTCATGTAGGACATATAAAGTCAAGTTACATTCCTATATCATAAGAGTAACCCGTATTTTTCTGTTTTTAGTAGAAACAAAAATAGTATGCAGGGGGTTCCCGGTATACGTCTCCCCCTGATCTGTCATTTTGCATATCTGTCGCTTATCAATAGGGAACGTGTTCCGATCCGTGTCTCAGTCATCGGCAGCCAGTGCCCTCCCTCCCCACCCAGCACCTCCCGTCCACCAGCGGCTCCATAGGTAACCGATCAACTCCTCCTCCCTCCCAGGACCTCCTGCACGCCGCAATCAGCTGTTCAGCAGCGTGCTGGAGGCGCTGGGAGGGAGGAGGCGAAGCGAGGATGGGGTGCACTCGGAGGAGGGGGTGGAACTGGGTGGGAAGAGGTGGGGCAGGGGTGGAGGGTATCTGTCCCCAGTATCTGTCGTTTCGTTATCAGTTGCCCTTTTCAAAAACGCAACCCCAACATATACTGGGAACCCCTGGTATATGCTATATTTTGAGAGAGACAGGAACAATTTTTGAACATATTCTATACCCGCTCTTCACCTGCACTCATCATTTTAAAAAAATCAAGGGCCATAAATGCAAAACAGCTTTTCCATAACCATTCCCTCTCCCTATTTCAGATATTCTGCTTGAAATAATACTAGACAGACCTGAGCAATGGCATTGCTACTTAATACCTACAAAACTACTTAGAATATGTTTTATGTCTTCATGTGTGTCTCCATAAATGGACTCTATCGTACTTTGTGATTGGCAGATACAGTATTTAAAACACTACTCCTGAACAGAAGAGCTGCCACTTATTTTATCTAGGTATCTTAGGTACTTACATGGCCCCCATTACTGTAGTACCTGAACACCTCACAGTCTTTAATGAATTTATACTCAGACTCATAGACTTTAAGGTCAGAAGGGACCATTATGATAATCTAGTCTGACCTCCTGCACAATGCAGGCCACAGAATCTCACCCACCCACTCCTGTAATAAACCCCTAACTTATTCTCAACACATCCCTGTGAGGTAAGGCAGTACTATTAACCCATTTTACAGATGGGGAACTTAGACAAAGAGAGACTAAGGCCCAGATTCTCAAAGCTATTGCAATGGGAGTTGGGTGCCTAAATATCTTTGAGCATCGAGGGCCAAGTGACTTAGCCAAGGTCACACAGGAAGTCTGCATCAGATCAGAGAATTAAACCTGGGTCTTCTAAGTCCCAGGCTAGCACCATAACTGGATAATCTGTCCCCTCTTCTAGAACCCCAGGGGAACCCCACCACATGGGGGAAATGGGGCTGGCTGATCTGCAAATTATTTTTAAAGAAAACTAAACTTTTGTAGAAAATGTGTATACATTTCTGTAAGGATTTGTTCCTCAAAAATCAGAAAAAAGACATATGCAAACCTGAACATTCACATGATCATATTTTGCCATAGCCCTGATATGCCCTTCCCCACAGAACAGGCAGAGTGAAAGCCTTTCTGCTCAACCTTCACAATGTACCTCAGCTTTCCACTGCAGAAAATCCATCTATAAGGGTGAGAACTCTTTCAATCTTTGACCTCCTCTGTTAAGACTAAAAACAAAATTTCCCTTCAATGTCAAAACAGGTCCTTTTTTGTTACGGGATGACTGTCTACTAGGAACTCAAGTGAGACTACCAAATTCATTCCACAGATATCAAACAGTCTGCAAATGGTAGCATCATGATTAACCTTGGACTGGATTTGAACTTATTACAACCTAGATGCTAAAAGTGCTTGGTACTAATTAACCTGAGCTATCTAGTCCAAACAGAAAATTTCTTTTCTGCTACAGCAATTGGTCCGGAAGCATGTTCAGCTAATTCCAGATGCAGCCTAACAGTATGTTGGCCACACGCTTAAAGGCAACCTTTATCCTATAATTATTTTGATTTGGGTTCTGACTCTTTCAGCCCCTGAGAAAAAGATATTTTTCAAATAATATATCCTAAGTATATTTCTCTGAGATGATATATTGCAGTACGGCATCATTCACAACATAATTTCAGTCTGATAATGTGTTATTTAAAAGATGTCAGCGTTATGGAGAGGAAAAAATTTGGAGATTAACTCAGTTTACGTATGGGACAAATAGGTCATCTTGACGCTCTTTGGCAGAAGTTTCAGCACCATAGAAATATAAAATATGTGTCCCTTGTTTCCTGTGACATATCTGTATTTAAATGTATGGCTCAATTATAATTGCAAGTTCCTATCCAATATGCAAATATTATTATAGTTATTGCATACATGGCATTGGTCCAGTAGGAAAAAATTTTAGCACTTTCAGCATTCTGAAAATGATTGACTTTGCAGATAAGTCTAAGAGATTGCTATGGAAATTCTACCCTGAAATCCTCAGCCCTTACCGAAAACATATAAATGGCGGCCACAAGATCTTTATCCACCATTTGCAGGGTGGTATGGGATTGTGGAAGTGAGGAGGTTTATCCCTTACGCTGTATAATTTTATCACTTGACTCCAGAAGACAAACACCACTCATTGGAATAAAATAATATTCCACTCTTCCTAATTGTTTTAATATGCCAGAATTTGCCAGATAATCTAAACTCTTCTGCTATTCGACTCCATTCCCAGCTTTTCATTTGCCTAACATCTACATTCTTACCATTCCCACTTTAAAGGGAATCTAGGCCCTGTGAAGAGGACCAGCAAAGATGCTATCTGCCTCTAGTAGTTGCCCAAGCTCCCAAGCTACCTGATAAACTGGAGAGATTTAGAAATTAGTCAGTCAGTCAGTCTCTACACAGTAAACATGATATGCACCTTAACTTCTTCATATGTCAAATATACATAGAGAATTTATTAAATAAGTCACAGACCTTAAACCCCTGCACAGCTGAGTAAGGGGAAATAAGAAAACGTCCTTCCCCCTTAGTCCCCTGCTCAGATCTGTTCAGACTGTGACTTCAGGCATGGGGATGAGCTGGTTGCCCAGTACTGCCTCTTGTGAGCAAGTGGGCAGAGACAGGCAAGGAGTGGAAGAAGCCCTAGCTCTTCTGTCCACAGTTCTTCCCAGTCCCAGCCTCTGTAAACCCACTTGCTCAGAGGGAGACTAACAATTCATTCTCTGGTTTGCTCATGTGGTGGTAAAACTGCACGCTGACTCTTACTCAAGGCAGACTATAAATCTTCAATTTAGTCCTAAAAAGTTAGGGACACCAGAACAGTAAATATGTGCTGTGCACTAATTCTCTTTGTGGGCTGATACATAAAACAAGTCTGCAGATTTTTAAATAAACCACCTAAGTTATATTATAAGAAGAAAAATAATGTTAAAACAATTTTCTAAGAGGAAAAAGATATTTTTAATAAATTCAATAACTAAAAACAACTTGTTAATCTAAGATCAGTCAACGAGCCCACATACATTCTCTAGTCTAAGAGGAAGCATGTGAAATTCTGAGTAAGGTACTATTCAACATGAGTAAGAATATTAGTAACTGGTTCGTACTTGCTATCATAGCACCATAATATATGCTTCTGATATAATAATTTATTGTAAAATCAGGCTTCTTTAAAATAAGATCTAGTGTGAAATATAAAGTTATAGAAAACTGGAATAAGAAAACCTTTTCAGAAACTCCACTGATTTTGGACAACCTGCAAAGATTTGCACAGTTACAGAGGTGATTCCCTGCAGATATTTGTATAATTGCCTGCAAAATTCAGTTGCCCCAGAGTATGAAAAACAACACTATTAGACAGATGCAGGGCATTGAGGTAGTATGGGAAATCATCACAGAAAAAAAAGTTCACTGCCTGGCTTGCGCCACAGCAGGCAACGTGATGATTTGTTGTCACGCTTGTCATCACAAGTTCAGTCTCATCTTTTAGTCAGCCAGATAAATGTATTTTTCTTTTGAGGCCTACAACAACATTTCTGAAAGCTATGGCACAACATTTTTATCTCCTTTCCTTAATAAAGCTTCTTTGCCTGTTCAAAAGAAATATCCTAATTTACTAGTGTCCCAGTATGTTTCTATTCAAGCTTATCTAATTCAACAGCACCAAGCTTTCAGAACAAACAGGGGGAGGGAAGGGGGGGAATAACTGTCATGTGTAGAAACAAAATAGATGAAGCTTTTTCATTCAGCAGGCGTGACTCTTAACCCACACAGAGATTTAGGCTATTTTCCTAATTTTCTGCAAAACAATTATCACCAGATATAATGAATCCCCCTTCCATAGAGACAGGTTGATAAGGATTATTTCTTAAATGAATTTTCATCTTTGAAAATTCTAAAGCACAGATAAAAACAGTTACATGCAGCATAGAGCATTTGCTGAGCTCTTCTCGTTAAGATTATTTTTGAGATAAATTTAACTCCGAAACCAAACTGGATTAAAAAAGCAAGTTACAGCTAAAGAGCTTTGCTCATAAAACTTGACAAAAGCAGAGATTTATGTGAAAGAGTGGAGAAAGCATTACATTTACATAGGCCATCATTTTCCTGTTTGCTAAATCTCCATCTGTTATGCTGAAATTTCTTTGCATCAACTATGATCCAGGGCTGGACAGGTTAAAAAGGCGCAGATAAGGATAAAAGCAGGAATTTTCCAGTTGCAATAGCCTGGTTTTGGAAAGAAGATTTCAGTCTGGTAGATGGACCTCTACCCATATTAATTTCTGCAAATACCTTTATTCAATCAAGAGCTGAACACTGATGCTGCTGCTTTAGGGCTTTAATCCTGCACCACTGAAGTCAGCAGAAGGGTTTGCCAAAGATTGCAGCAGGATTAAGCTCAGACACTTACTGAGCTGCACATAAGGAGTGACAAACCCTAGAACCTTCTGGAACATGAAGCTGCAAGGACAGCATCAGGTACACCTTTGCAGTCAATGGAATATCACATGCCTACTAGGCTAAATTCAGGCCTCAGTTACACCTGTGCAACCCTACTGAAGACTGTAATTGATGGCAAATTAGGGCCAATATATAAACAAACTTTTTAGTGGTCACTTAGTTGTGAGGTTTAAGGAGTTAGGGTCTTATTCTCCATTACTATGAACCTTGTGTTGTAATTTATACTTGTGCAAAGTTGGTGCAAAATGCTACTATTCTGATCTGCTTCCTTTGCACAGGTGTAAGTGACCACAAACATAGCAAGGCAGTGGAGAATCACACCTACTTTTGTAAAGGACTCTGTGCTTGATGGCAACGGGACTCTGTGAGGCACGGTGAAGCACTGGAATGCGTTACTAGGGAGGTGGTGGAATCTCCTTTCTTGGAGGTTTTTAAGGCCCGGCTTGACAAAGCCCTTGCTGGGATGGTTTAGTTGGGAATTGGTCCTGCTTTGAGCAGGGGGTTGGACTAGATGACCTCCTGAGGTCCCTTCCAACCCTGATATTCTATGATTCTATGTGTTTGGTCCATCTATGGTTGGTTGTTCTCTGTGTACAGACTGCATAGCTGGGCTATGGATCCTTGAGTAAGCAGCTGAGACAGGCCTGTTTGGTGCCTTGGTGAGGGTCCCAAGGCTCTGTACCTTGGAGCTTTGATCAGCCCTGCTGTTTGAAGTCTCTGAGTGGTTATTCACTCCCTGGTGGTGAGGGGCAGAGCCAAGCTGAGCTAAGCATGTCATGCCTGGCCAACCTGATTGCATTCTATGATGAGATAACTGGCTCTGTAGATATGGGGAAAGCGATGGATGTGATGTACCTTGACTTTAGAAAAGCTTTTGATACAGTCTCCCACAGTATTCTTGCCATCAAGTTAAAGAAGTTTGGATTGGATAAATGGACTATAAGGTGGATAGAAAGCTGGCTAGATCATCGGGCTCAACGGGTAGTGATCAACAGCTCGATGTTTAGTTGGCAGCCAGTATCAAGCAGAGTGCCCCAGGGGTCAGTCCTGGGGCCGCTTTTGTTCAACATCTTTATTAATGATCTGGATGATGAGATGGATTGCACCTTCAGCAAGTTCACGGATGACACTAAGCTGTGGGGAGAGGTAGATATACTCAAGGGTAGGGATAGGGTCCAGAGTGACCTAGACAAATTGGAGGATTGGTCCAAAAGAAATCAGATGAGGTTCAACAAGAACAAGTACAGAGTCCTCCACTTAGGATGGAAGAAACCCATGCACTGCTACAGGCTGGGGACTGACAGGCTAAGCGGCAGTTCTGCAGAAAAGGACCTGGGGATTACAGTGGATGAGCAGTTGGATATGAGTCAACAGTGTGCCCTTGTTACCAAGAAGGCTAATGGTATATTGGGCTGCATTAGTAGGAGTGTTGCCAGCAGAATGAGGGAAGTGATTATTCCCCTCTATTTGGCACTGGTGAGGCCACAACTGGAGTCTTGCATCCAGTTTTGGGCCCCCCACTACAGAAGGGATGTGGACAAATTGGAGAGAGTCCAGCAGAGGGCAACAAAAATGATTAGGGGGATGGGGCACATTACTTATGAGGAGAGACTGAGGGAACTGGACTTATTTAGTCCGCAGAAGAGAAGAGTGAGGGGGGATTTGATAGCAGCCTTCAACTACCTGAAGGGGTGTTCCAATGAGGATGGAGCTAGGCTGTTCTCAGTGGTGGCAGATAACAGAACAAGGATCAATAGTCTTAAGTTGCAATGGGGGAGGTCTAAGTGGATATTAGGAAATACTATTTCACTAGGAGGGTAGTGAAGCACTGGAATGGGTTACCTAGGAAGGTGGTGGAATCTCCATCCTTAGAGGTTTTTAAGGCCCAGCTTGACAAAGCCCTGGCTGGAATGATTTAGTTGGGGTGGTCCTGCTTTAAGTAGGGGGTTGGACTAGATGACCTCCTGAGGTCTCTTCCAACCCTAATCTTCTATGATTCTATGATAAACAGGGAGACTTGGTTTAAAAAGTCATTTGCTAGGCAAACTCAAGAGCAGAGGCAGCTAATGGGAGAGTTTCTGAGGGAATTCAGAGAGGGAGTGTCAAAGCTGACCCTGGAAGGAAAGCCTCTAAGTAGGCTTTCATGAAGGCCAGCAATAGAACAGTGTTAGTGACCTGCAATGGATGTGCCATGTCTTCTTTCCTGCCTGAAGCCGGAATGGAATTCCCGTGCCTGAAGTGCAAGTTGGTGGCAACAAACAAGATGAACTGGAATTGCTCATTTAGTATATGAGCCATCACCAATAGATCCTTGTCAGTGTCATTAGTGTTAATATGAACCATTTATGAGCATAATTTTAATCTAGTTGGCATTACTGGAACCTGGTAGGATGATTCACACAACTGGAATATTAAAATCAATGGTTGGTTACAACCTATTTAGGAAAGATCAAGTAGGAAAAAGGGGCGAGGACGGGGTGTGGTGGCACTCTATTCATTGATAGCTCAGAAGAAAGGTGTGCAAGGAGCAGTCATCCTATCTATAATGTGTAAGGGAAAAAAGTTGTATGATCATGGGGGACATATGCTGGAAATCTCATGCTGCCAAACTAAAACATCCTTGGAATTTCTAAATATTATAGATGACAATTTCATTATTCAAAAGTGTGGCAGTAGCAACCAACACAGAGGAGTTCTATATTAGACCTCATCTTGACAAATAAAGGGGAACAGATCACAGAACTAAAATTTAATGGTAGCTTAGGAACAAGTGATCATGATTTGATCACATTTATAATGTGCAAATAGAATCCAGTCCAAAACAGTGACATCGATAGGATATTGGTGCTTTAAAAAGGGCCAATTTCACAAATGTTGAACAGCAGCTACTAAATGTAGACATTTTTACATCAGCAAGTCCACGTAGCTTGCATCCAAGAGTTTTATAAGTGATGGCTGAGGAGCTCACGGGACTGTTAATGTTGATTTTCAATACGTCCTAGAGCATTGAGGACGTTCCAGAAGATCTGAAGAAAGCTAACATTGTTCCAATATTTAAAAAGGGTAAACTGGATGATCTGGGTAATTATAGGCCTTGTCAATCTGACATCAATCCCAGGCAAGATCATGGAGGAGCGGATATTGGATTCAATTAGTTTAAAAAAAAAAAGAGGGTAATATAATTTGTGTCAATCAATCATTTAGTAAAGAAGAGAAAAATTAAGAAAAATATAAATGTTACATATTAAAACATTTCCCCCCAATTTCCAAATGACTTTTTTAGTTGTTCTCCTTCCCCCACACCCTAAACACTTGATGAAAAGATATGCTATAGGTTAACAGTTGCAACATGATGATTTTTAAAATGTTATTATGTTATACCCCTATGCCCCCATTATAACATTATATTGGTCTCTGAATATCTTTTTGTCCTGCTCTTGGTTTACAATTAATGGATACACAACTTAAAAGAAGGCAAGCAAAATGATGTTTGTATTTCCTCATGTTTATATTTCCATTAGTGCCTTTGATGGTAAAAACAACCCACACTCACAGCTGACTTTCCACAACCAGAGAGATTCTAACTAACATTACTTTTCAGGATTTATTAAATTTACTTCAGTTATTCTGCAGCTTTTATAGGGTCTGGTCTTGCAAGGTTCTAAGTGCCTCCTGCAAAGACCTGTGCACCCTCATCGCCCATCGAGTTGAGGGAGCTGAGCAATTACCAAGAGCCACTCAGTACCCACACAGGACAGGGCTCTCATTTCTCTCTCATTTTAAAGACTACCCTAACCCTAAAGACTGAGGATACTGTAGAAGAGTAAATACTCTGAGTATGCTAGAGGATGCTTTGATGGGGATCCAGAGAACTGTCCTCAGATTTCCTTAAAATATTTAGTAGATTGACAGGAAAAAGTATCTTCAGAAAACCTTGTGCTTTTTGTCTGTTCACTTTTTCTCTCCTCTTTGTCTGCTGATAATGTAGGTGAAATAATTGTTAGTCTTTGTATACGCACACTTTTTTCCCCTGGCCAATTTACATTGTGGCCATCTCTCTCAACATGGGATTCAGTGTGTGACAAAGACCCAAAATGAGGAACATGCAGACAAACACCCACAGAAAACTTAAAATGATTAACAGTTTTTAATGCCAGAAAGGACTATTATGAATATCTACAGTGGTAAATTGTAGGGTTCCCCAAGGATTTTTACTGGGATCTATGCTGTTCAACATACTCATAAATTATCTGGAAAAGGGGGTGAACAGTGAGGTGGAAAAGTTTGTAGATGATACAGAATTACTCAAAATAGTTGTGTCAAAATTTGACTGCAAAGAGTTACAAAGGGATCTCAAAGTGGGTGAGTGGGCAACACAATGGCAGATTAAATTCAATGTTGGTAAATGCAAACTATCGCACATTGAAAAACATAATCCCAACTATACATACAAGAAAGAGATCTTGGTGTCACTGTGGATAGTTCTCTAAAAACATCTGTTCAATGTGCGGCAGCAGTCAAAAAAGGCTAACGGAATGTTAGGGACCATTAGAAAAGATTCATAGATTCTAGGACTGGAAGGAACCTTGAAAGGTCATCGAGTCCAGTCCCCTGTCCTCATGGCAGGACCAAATACTGTCTAGACCATCCCTGATAGACATTTATCTAACCTACTCTTAAATATCTCCAGAGATGGAGATTCCACAACCTCCCTAGGCAATTTATTCCAGTCTTTAACCACCCTGACAGTTAGGAACTTTTTCCTAATGTCCAACCTAAACCAACCTAAAGTTTAAGCCCATTGCTTCCTGTTCTATCCTTAGAGGCTAAGCTGAACAAGTTTTCTCCCTCCTCCTTATGACACCCTTTTGGATACCTGAAAACTGCTATCATGTCCCCTCTCAGTCTTCTCTTTTCCAAACTAAACAAACCCAATTCTTTCAGCCTTCCTTCATAGGTCATGTTCTCAAGACCTTTAATCATTCTTGCTGCTCTTCTCTGGACCCTCTCCAATTTCTCCACATTTTTCTTGAAATGCGGTGCCCAGAACTGGACACAATACTCCAGTTGAGGCCTAACCAGCACAGAGTAGAGCGGAAGAATGACTTCTCGTGTCTTGCTCACAACACACCTATTAATACATCCCAAAATCACGTTTGCTTTTTTGGCAACAGCATCACACTGTTGACTCATATTTAGCTTGTGGTCAACTATAACCCCTAGATCCCTTTCTGCCGTACTCCTTCCTAGACAGTCTCTTCCCATTCTGTATGTGTGAAACTGATTTTTCCTTCGTAAGTGGAGCACTTTGCATTTGTCTTTGTTAAACTTCATCCTGTTTACCTCAGGCCATTTCTCCAATTTGTCCAGATTATTTTGAATTATGACCCTACCCTCCAAAGCAGTTGCAATCCCTCCCAGTTTGGTATCATCTGCAAACTTAATAAGCGTACTTTCTTTGCCAATATCTAAGTCGTTAATGAAAATATTGAACAGAACAAGTCCCAAAATAGACCCCTGCGGAACCCCACTTGTTATGCCTTTCCAGCAGGATTGGGAACCATTAATAACAACTCTCTGAGTACGGTTATCCAGCCAGTTATGCATCCACCTTATAGTAGCCCCATCTAAATTGTATTTGCCTAGTTTATCAATAAGAATATCATGCGAGACTGTATCAAATGCCTTACTAAAGTCTAGGTATACCACATCCACCGCTTCTCCCTTATCCACAAGGCTCGTTATCCTATCAAAGAAAGCTATCAGATTGGTTGGACACGATTTGTTCTTTACAAATCCATGCTGGCTATTCCCTATCACCTTACCAGCTTCCAAGTGTTTGCAGATGACTTCCTTAATTACTTGCTCCATTATCTTCCCTGGCACAGAAGTTAAACTAATTGGTCTGTAGTTTCCTGGGCTGTTTTTATTTCACTTTTTATAGATGGGCACTATATTTGCCCTTTTTCAGTCTTCTGGAATCTCTCCCGTCTCCATGATTTTCCAAAGATAATAGCTAGAGGCTCAGATACCTCCTCTATTAGTTCCTTGAGTATTCTAGGATGCATTTCATCAGGCCCTGGTGACTTGCAGTCATCTAACTTTTCTAAGTGATTTTTAACTTGTTCTTTTTTTATTTTATCTGCTAAACCTACCCCCTTCCCATTAGCATTCACTATGTTAGGCATTCCTACAGACTTCTCGGTGAAGACCGAAACAAAGAAGTCATTAAGCATCTCTGCCATTTCCAAGTTTCCTGTTACTGTTTCTCCCTCTTCATTGAGCAGTGGGCCTACCCGGTCTTTGGTCTTCCTCTTGATTCTAATGTATTGATAAAAAGTCTTCTTGTTTCCCTTTATTCCTGTAGCTAGTTTGAGCTCATTTTGTGCCTTTGCCTTTCTAATCTTGCCCCTGCATTCCTGTGCTGTTTGCCTATATTCATCCTTTGTAATCTGTCCTAGTTTCCATTTTGTATATTACTCCTTTTTATTTTTTAGATCATGCAAGATCTCGTGGTTAAGCCAAGGTGGTCTTTTGCCACATTTTCTATCTTTCCTAACAAGCGGAATAGCTTGCTTTTGGGCCCTTAATAGTATCCCTTTGAAAAACTGCCAACTTTCCTTAGTTGTTTTTCCCCTCAGTCTTGATTTCCATGGGACCTTACCTATCAGCTCTCTGAGCTTACCAAAATCCGCCTTCCTGAAATCCATTGTCTCTATTTTGCTGTACTCCCTTCTACCCTTCCTTAGAATTGCAAACTCTATGATTTCATGATCACTTTCACCCAAGCTGCCTTCTACTTTCAAATTCTCAATGAGTTCCTCCCTATTTGTTAAAATCAAGTCTAGAACAGCTTCCCCCCAGTAGCTTTTTCAACCTTCTGAAATAAAAAGTTGTCTGCAATGCAGTCCAAGAATTTGTTGGGATAGCCTCTGCCCCGCTGTGTTATTTTCCCAACATATATTTGGATAGTTGAAGTCCCCCATCACCACCAAATCTTGGGCTTTGGAGGATTTTGTTAGTTGTTTAAAGAGATAGATATAAGACAGCAAATATAATGCCACTATATAATTCCATACATTGAATACTGCATACAGTTCTGGTTGCCCCATCTAAAAAAAAAAGATATATTAGCATTAGAAAAGATTCAGAGAAGGGCAACAAAATGATTAGAAGTACGGAATAGCTTCCAAATAAGGAGATTGAAAAGACTGGGACTGTTCATTTTAGAAAAGAGATGACTAAGGGGGGATATGATAGAGGTCTATACAATCAAGACCAGTGTGGAGAAAGTGAATAGGGAAATGTTATTTATACCTTCTGTGACGGGTTGGATCACAGAAACCCCTTTGGGAGCTGCCACCCGATGTGCAAAGACTACCCCTGCTTCTGTTTTCCCTGCCAGCTCAGGACTCCAGCACCCTGTCTTGCTGAGCCAGCCACTCCTGTCTGGCTCTAACACAGATCCAGGGTCTGAATCTCCTGTCCCAAAGCTGCAAGTTTACCTGAAAACAGCTCACAGTAGTGTGCTTGTCTTTAGCACTCAGATGCCCAACTCCCAATGGGGTCTAAACCCAGATAAATCCGTTTTACCCTGCATAAAGCTTATGCAGGGCAAACTCTATCAGTGTTATAGAGGGCGAACAATTTATGAGAGATATGCACAGTTGTTTGCTCCCCCAGGTATTAATACATACTCTGAGTAAATTACTAAATAAAAAGTGATTTTATTAAATACAGACAGTAGGATTTAAGTGGTTCAAAGTAGTAACAGACAGAACAAAGTAAGTCACCAAGCAAAATAAAATAAAATGCGCAAATCTATGTCTAATCAAACTAAATACAGATAATCTCACCCTCAGAGATGCTTCAGTAAGTTCTTCTCAGACTGGACACCTTCCAGGCCTGGGCACAATTCTTTCCCCTGGTACAGCTCTTGTTGCAGCTCAGGTGGTAGCTAGGGGATTCTTCATGATGGCTTCTCTCCCTCTCTGTTCTCTTCCCCCCTTTATATATCTTTTGCATAAGGCGGGAACTCATTGTCTCTCTGGTTTTCCACCCCCCCTCATTGGAAAAGCACCGGGTTAAAGATGGATTCCAGTTCAGGTGACATGATCACATGTCACTGCAAGACTTCATTACTCACTTGCCAGCACACACATATACAGGAAGACTCACAGGTAAATACAGCCATCTGCAGACAATGGGAGTCATCAAGATTCCAAACCATCATGAATGGTCCACACTTTACACAATTACAATAGGCCCTCAGAGTTACATTTTATATTTCTAGTTTTAGATACAAGAGTGGTACATTTATACAAATCAGATGATCATACTCAGTAGATTATAAGCTTTGTAATGATACCTTACAAGAGACCTTTTGCATGAAGCATATCCCAGTTACGTTACATTCACTTATTACCGTATTTTCTCTAAAACTATCTCAGTTACATTATATTGACTTATTATCAAGTTTTTATAAAACCATAGAGACTGCACAACATCATACCTTCACATAACACAAGAACCAAAGATCAGCTGATGAAATTAATAGGTAGCAGCTTTAAAACAAGCATACAGAAGTACTTCTTCACACAATGCACAGTGACCCTTTGGAATTCATTGCCATGTGATGTTGGGAAGGCCAAAAGTACAACTAGGTTCAAAAAAGAATTAGTAAGTTCATGGAGGATAAGTCCATCAATGAGTATTAGCCAAGATGGTCAGGGACACAACCCATGCTCTGGATGTCCCTAAACCTCTAACTGCCAGAAGCTGGGACTGGATGACAAGGAACAGATCACTTGAGAATTGCCCTGTTCTGTTCATTCCCTTTGAAGCATCTCACACTGTCTACTATCAGAAAACCGGATACTGGACTAGATGGACCATTGGTCTGACCCAGTATAGCTATTCATATGACCTTCTGCATAACACAAAAGCCCTCACCCAGTAATTTCTGCATCAAGCCCATAAATTCTGTTTGAGCGAATGATGTGGAATTCATTCTTTAAGAATAAACAATCCTTTCCATAGATTCATACTTATTTTTAATGTAAATAATTTTCAACAATAAAAGTGAAGGGACACCAGATTCATGCAGATAACTGGAGACTAAAATGGGTGATGTTCCTCAAAATGTGGGACATATGAGAGATATGATTGTAGCATCTCTGAGGACACCTTTGCCCTGTAAATTTAGAAGTTAAATGTTGAGTGAAAAGATAAGGGATTCAGGTTAAATATTACCTAAAAGTTTCTATAACTTTCTTTTAGTCTTAAACACTACAGTGAGAGGTTCCAGAAACAGAAAAATACCTTTTAGCTTTCAGGTATCCTTAGTTTTTCTTTTCCTCATGGATTTTTAAACATAATCCATCAGCATGAGACCTAGAAGCTTATGTAATTCAGATGCTGAATAAGTTCAGTTTTATCCCAAGAAGCTAAAACACAATATACCAGGGAGTGATGGAAATATAATTACTAGCATTCATTTGCTAAAGCTATCATTTTCTATTATATCTATGCAGCTGGTTTAAATCTGATTACTTTCTCTTAGCACATCGTCTGCATTATAATTTCTCAGAGTTTTATTGAACATAGGTGGTTGCCTGCTGCTTTCAGTAGGAAAAAAATAGTAAAAGGAAAAATATTAATATCTATGTAGTTTTGTAGCAATCTTTGAAAAAATCTCTGCTTAAGAGAAGTTACACTTAATATAGGAGTGGTGGGGGGAAGGAGAGGTGTTACTGCATTCCCCTCTACACTAATGGACTAGTAGCATTCCAGAGGGATCTAACATTGGCCGTGACCCCATAAGGGTGATTTCAGGGAGCAGAGAGGGTAGTATTGACCTCCTTCTCCCTATTGCTTGACCAGCTGCCATGCTACTGATACCATTTTTTTAAGTTTAAGAACTTTGGAGTGAGCCTTTGGCTTTTGTGGAATTTTCAAAAAACTTCGTATCTGTATTTTACTTAATTAGTATCCAATCTTTGCCAATTGGCCTTCACATTTAGGTGGGAGTTCAACAAATACCATGAGTGGTTTTAATATTTAGTTAATATTTTCAGTACACAGTACAGGCAGGTCAGCTTCCCGCCCCATGTTTATGATATGTGGTACCAAATAATAGATCGCTTATTTCTGAGTTTCTGTGGGGACACTTTCTGCTTTTTCCGCTATTAGCTTGCCTCCTATATCATGCAGAAGTATAATGGTGAAACATCAGTAGACATTAGTTAATTATAATAAATACTCTTGTAACACAAAGGGGCCTGGAATGATTTTCTCTTTCCTCACAGTCCCCATCATGCTCACCTTTGTCAGTTACTGTATATGAAGCTGTTGAATTAGCTGATGAGGTCCCCAGTGCCAATTTTATGACATCTACATCCACTTCTAAAACAAAAAAGGAAGAAGAAAATAATCACCTTCAAGGTTTGTAGTCCCAGAGGGAGCATATAAGTCTGATTTGACTCCTCAGAAAAAATATTACATGCATTGTCTGAAAAGATGTTACACCTAAAGAGAAAATTCTTAAATAGGTGAAGGGGGGTGGGGGGGAATCAGATAATCAAGAAATATTTAAAGCTGCAGGAACTAAGCAGGCCAGTCCTAACACACTTATCAATATGGGTTTGTCAATAAAGGCAATATGGACATACATGATGTATATGATTTCCACAAGCCCTCTACACTGAAGTGAATTTCTTCCTAGGAATATAGAAGTGTTTGGAATTCTCTGCAGCTTGTAAATCATACTGAAGAGTTGTCAGATTTGTGCATAATGCATTTCAGTCAAGCCTTGAGGAGTAAGAGACTCATTTGTAACTATTTTGCAGAAGATGAGATGCTTTTCTGACAAGAATGGAGTGCTAAATGGAAATCTTTGCTTTTATGGTGTTATATTAAAATTCATATCATAACACACGTGTCTTTTCTAAAAGTAATGATCCTTCAGAAAAGTGTTGACTAATCCAAAGACTTTGGTGTTACTGATCATTCATTCTTAGCAATTTCATTCTACAAACATCCAAACAAACTTGGCCCTACATTTTCCCATTATATAGCTGATATTGAGACTTCAGTACCACTCAATGCTTAATTTTACTGAAGTGCGAAGTCCCACCACCCCTCTCCCCTGAACATATGGTGGAAACATACACTATATAGCAGCAGTTCTCAAACTTTTGTACTGGTGACCCCTTTCACATAGCAGGCCTCTGAGTTCCCTTATAAATTAAAAACATGTTTTTAGATATTTAACACCATTATAAGTGCTGGAAGCAAAGCGGGGTTTGGGGTGGAGGCCGACAGCTCACGACCCCCCCATGTAATAAGCTCACGACCCTCTGAGGGGTCCCAACCCCCAGTTTGAGAACCCCTGCTTATACAGGTAACAAGCACTATAATTTCACCTGGGTTGCTATTTCTGTTCCAAATATTGTGTTTTATAATGTAGTACAAGACACTTCATTTTTATTTCTTTTCTAATGTGACTGTAGAAAGAAATGTAATAAACATGGACATACACTGATATTTACCTTTGACCATAATCCATTCTGCACTTGATAACATTCTCAATCTCTCTATTGCCTTTCCTCATTTACTACAAAATATTTCCATCTTCACGGCGTTTAGCCTTGATGATCCTGATAAAAAGATTTGTGTAGTTACTTTTATTAATTTGAATGTTCAAATTCACAACAAATAGGGATTTTTAATTGGCTTGTATTTGGTAACACTGCCATGAAGAGATGGCAAAATAAGTTAGAATGGGTAAATAATAAGGGAGAAAAACTGTCTGGAACTTTAAAGTACCAAGTACATGTACAGACAATAAATATGCAGTGAGTACACTCTTCTTTTTGAAGCAAAACTCACTTCAACCAGGGCCAGATTTCCAATTAGGCACAGTAGGCACATGCCTAGGGGCACCGGCGTTCTAGAGGCACCTAAAAGTTAAAAGTTTCATTTTTTATGGAAGACACGAATGGAGTTGTGACAGGTTTTGCCATCTGTGAATATGGCCCCAAGATGATTAAATTGATCTTAAAGAAAAAAAAATCAAAGAGAAATAGGAGTGGGAAGAAATAGTCCCCCTTCGCATACTTGCTAATAAAGATTCTATATTTATATAAATTCAGGTAAAAACCACCTTAAAGGGTGTTTTCTCATTTTAAAGTTGTACTGTAATGAACCTCAATGTGTGAGGACAACTGCATGCTTTTTTGTGTGACTAGAGTTTTTATTAGGTGCCATATTTATTCATGTCTGAATTCTGGTGACATCATAGCACAAATTTTTGGAAGCCTTCTTAATCCATTGCTAACTTCACACACTCAGCAGTTGACATCCCAATGATCTGCCACATACCTTCTCCTTGCTGGTCATCTCCTACTATGATGACCTGCCACCATTACTTCTACAATAATTTTCTCAAGGTTATTCCCATCTCTGCACTTGCCGTGACCAAAGTACATATGTTTGTGCCTGTTGATTTCTGAGAACAGACTTTGCTTCTCTCCAATAATATTTCTAAGTGTTCATCAGCTTTTCCATCCAAGAGATATGCAAGATGCTTCACTAACACTATATCTCAAAGACTTCAATTGCCATATGCTGTATGTAATTAAAGAAATACAAGTTTTCCATGCCATGAATGCTTTTATGGTGACAAGCTTTAATAGGATGGAGTGGGGAGGACAGCCTGTTAATACAACCTCTATCTTAACTATCACTTCGCCCCAAAAATATCAGCGGGAAATGTCGGAAGTCATGTACTGAGATTAAAAGGATGATGAGTGCACATGTTTTGGCAACAGAACTACCATTCAAATTTCAAGAAACATGCATCACTCCACAAAAGAATATTGGGAATATTTTAGTGTGTAGATATAGTAGTCTCAGAAACTGACTACTGTGCCATGAACTCTCATACTGTCTAATCAGAATGTGAAGTCCTTTACCCAACTATACTGCCAATCAATATCACTGCTTTTCTTGAAAGAGATTCTTTTGCTTGATTTCAGCAATAAATTTAGTTGGCATACAGCTCATATGTTCACTTCATTAATTGTCAGATGTGCTAGTTAAAGATTAATACACTCGCTGGCATTTGATTGCAGAAAGTTGATGATTACTCTCTATAATATTTTTAGTGGAAAGCAATTAAGTAAACAAGTATAAAAATTTACATTTACATTCCCTGAGGTATAATGCAAGCTAGTATCAAAAAATGCTTTATAAGTTCACAGTTAAGTTATGAAGAGCTAAAAACTGAATAAGAATTTGAGCCTGCCCAATGACACATAATAAGGCATTATGTTGCCTTAAGAAAGGTCCTGGGTTTACAACAGCTTATAGCTGCAGTCTTAAACTGTGGGCTGTAGTCCACTGGCAGTCTGTGATGCACTTGCTGCTGGTTACATAGAGAAGATACCATTTCCTTGTTTTCAACTGCTAAACTCCATTAAAGAGACAAGGTGGGTGAGTTAATATCTTTTATTGGACCAACTTCTGTTGGTGGAAATGACAAGCTTTCGAGCTATACAGAGCTCTTCTTCATATAGAAGATATTACCTCACCCACCTCATCTCACTAATATCCTGGGACTAACACAGCTGGACCAACACTGCAAACGCCATTAAAAGGCACTAAAATACATTAAAAGACCTCCTCATTTTACTTTTCCATGTCAGCCTGTTGTTGTAATCCTCAGAGGATGTTATGTAATTACAAGTAGAAGGAGATGAAGTCTGTGTGATCCTGAGTGAGAGATGTCCACAAGACACACTTTCTGTAAAAGTCACAGCCCACACTATGCAAAGTTTGAGAAACTCTTGATTATGGAAACCTATTTCCCAGGCTAATGGAACCCAACAGTACTTATGCAGTGCTCAATTCAGCTTTAAAAAAAAAAAAATCCAGCCAGATTCTACTCCCACAGAAGCTTATTCCTGGAGCGCTCCTCAGCTTTGTGTGGCACAAAGCCAGCTGGGATTTTCTCTATGCCCCTCCAACATGAGGCCCTTAGTCATCACTGGGGGAAGAGTGCAAATCAGTTTGTTTTCCCAACACTTCCTGCCAGTTGAGAGACACTAGCCACCTGGAAGGGATGAGCATTGAACCCTTCTAGCAAGAGAAAGGGTTCTCACATAATAAAGGAAAAGGAGCACAATGCCAGTGATTTTTTAAAAGTGATAGTTCTCACATTTAGACCGTCTTCCATATTCCACATCCTCTGTTAGAATAGATGTCATGGCCAGTTTCAGCTGCATTTCTTTGCAAATAATCAAACAAAATACTTCTTAAAAGCCAAAGTAAGATATACCTTAAAATTGGGATGAGTGGTGTGAATGGAGCTATTGGTGTAGTTTTAAAATTCCGATTCTGTCACTTTCTACTAGTTTGCACACTAAAATATTAGACAAAGCAATTACAGAAAGTTACCATTCCAGGATGGAAAGATAATTCCTCTTTCTTACCTTACAAAAGTGGTGCCTGATCCCAGATCATATTTATCATTGTATGTCATTCGACATATCTACTTTTTGAGTGTGGCATTGTAGGCATTCCCCGCCTCAATTTCCCTCCCCCAGGTGGATTTCCTTGGCTTTCCACACACAGATCCATGCTGCAGACATAACTTGAGCCTCCAACCAAGTTGCAAACAAAACTGTCGAGCCCAACAAACAAAAGGTTTTTCTGCCCTTTGGGGACTTCTCTTCAGCCTATCTCTGAGCCCTGCTCCCACATCCATTTTAGACTATTTTTGATAAAGCATACAGACCTCAGGCGCATTCCCCTGGAGTACTGATCTTAGCATCTGCTGGGCTCCATTCTTTGCATCCTTCCCTATTCCAGTACACAGCCCTGGGCCTCAAGGCTGGTTCCCCTGGAGTACCCGGCCTCCAGCAGTTGCTGCCTCAAAGGCTTCCACAGGCATTTGCCCACTTCCTGTGATTTCATTACTGCTCTTCCAAAGCCTAGTTTAGAGCCTTCTACAGAAGCCTACCCACTCCCTGTGTTTCCACTCCCAGACGGATCTCTCTCTCAGCCTTTTTATGAGGTCCAGCTATCTATTAAACTATCTTGTGACCCTCTTAATTCTACCCACTGAGGCTCACAAGAAGCTAATTAATTATGGCCCAGGTGTGGCTGGCCACTATGTCCCCTTAAAGGAGCCAGTCACTCTGTGACACCATGCACCACACTTGACTTACATATTTGTTCACCTGTTTTACAAATTAGGGCCTAAAGTCCTTAGTTCCAAAAAAACTTAGTAAGATGTTCTTATGGACTGCACTTTGCTTTGATTAATTAAAATTAAAGGTAGAAATATTTTAATATAGACTGTCTAGGACAACTACTGTGGGTAATTGCAGTGGTAGCAGACATTATAGTTATCAACTAGCCTGTACACACATACCATCAGTGTTAAAACAAACTCTAGATACAAAAGCAGCCCTCTACCACTTGAGACATTAGCTGTAGTAGCATGGGAGTTGATATCTTTCCAGGCCAGTCACAAAGTGCTAGTAAAATCACAAATGCCTGCACAACTAACATCACGTCCAGCATGACTCCTTTCCTGCCACATGGTGAAATCCTGATCCTATTCCAGTGGTCCCCAAACTTTTTACCTCACCCCCGGATCCAGGGGATTTCAAGATCACCAGAAGAAAAGAGACATATAATTTGAAATTATTATTAGTCACTAATTTTTTTTCCACATATTGCAAATCCTCCTGCATACAAAGTTCAAGAGTGTTGGTGATTAATATGTCATGAAATGAAGTAGGGCCTGGTATTCTTTTCCTGCAAGCATTCCAATAATCCTTACATTATCGGAGCAAATATTAGCTGCTCTACTCTACCTTCCAGAAGTCCATTTACTTTAATCAAATTTTTTGGGCAAGCAGTAGTTTGAGGTATCATGTTTAGACTTTTGCAAATATATTTTTCTCATCCCTCCAGTCAGGGTCAGTTCCTTGGACTCTACTATCCACATTAAATTCTGCAGTTGAAAAATCAGTAATTAAGCAGAAGACTTGCTAATAATACATAAGAAAACTAATTCATACTGAAGAAGGGAGCCCAGCTAGAATGTAGAACATAAAATGAGAAATAAATCCATGAATGGGTATACAACACATGCAGAGAAGAGAGGATCTCTATTCCGCAATATAGGTATGTCTAATCCCTACAGCAGAGGTTCTCAAACTGTGGTCCGTGGACCACCAGTGGTCTGCGAGCTCCATTCAGGTGGTCCACGAATAGTTCCCTCAAAGGTGTGCGCCTGGGCGGCCGCACACAAGAGAATGAAGGGCCACCCGCCTAATTAGTGGAGCTGCGCAGGCGTGGCTCCACTAATTAGGTGCCTGGCCCCTGAGAAGACACACATGTAAGGTGAGGTGGTGGCCTTTGGGGACTAGGAGGTAGGTGGGAGGGGGTAGTGGGGTGAGAAGAGGAGGTGGGGGGAATTTGGGACATGTAGGGCTGCGGCAGCCAGAGAAAGAGGCAACTTTCCCCAGCTCCAGAGCTGTGGCTGCCGGGGAGAGACCTCCCTCCTTCCCAGCCCCAGCTCAGGGGCTCCCATGGCAGGGGAGAGAGGAAGAGACCCCTCTCCTTTCCAGCTCCAGCTTGGGGGCTGCTGAGGTGGGGGAAAGAGGGCACATTCATCACATTAGAAAGGTAAGACTACGGATATTAAAATATGAGTTGTGTGCTTTTATTTGTAGAACAAAAAAAAGTTTATTAAGGTTTTTTTTTTTTTTTAATAGAGCGCTTTTATCCAAATTTTCAAGTGGTCCGTGAAAAAAAAAGTTTGAGAACTACTGCCCTACAGTGTTCTCTTTATTCACCTCTTTGATACTAAATGTAGAGTCTCCACTCCACAAAAAGTACATTAATTGGGGTTAATTGTTTTTATATTAGATGAAGAGACTGGTGATAATGAGCTGTAATTCAAATAATAAACTGTAATTCAAACTCCACGACTGCACTGTCTATTGCAATCCGTGTTAAAGATCATTGACTAAAACAATACGATTAACTGTGTTGACCCCCTCCCCAAAATTTAAGAAAGTAGGTGCAACTAAAGAAATTTGAGTTCAGTGGATCTTGTTTGAAACATATTCTATAGCAGGGTTTATTCTTTGAAGGGTTCTGTATTGTGAAAATAAAGCTGTAATACAGGTGAGCCGCATCATACGCACATTTAACTTACGCGAATTCAACTATATGCACTCAGAAAAAAAAGAAAAACAACAAGATACCTGTGAATAGTGCGGGCGATTCCACCCACCATTCCACTCAATGAGCATATGCCCCGGAGTGAGCGTGAGATGGAGACGTGAATCTGCTGGTCTCAGTTCCCACGTGCCTCTCATAGTGTGAGCATCTCGCCGTGCTGAGTGTGATTCTAGTGTTCAAAGAAATGTATTTTTCATACAACATGGCCCCTAAACACAAGCCAACTACTTCATCTGGTGCTCAACCGAAGAAACAGCGATCTGTTCCAATGCTGAAGGAAAAACTGGTTGTGTTGGACTTATTGAGTGACGGTATGTCGGTCTCCAACGTGGCGCGTAAATATAGCCACAACGAATCTAGCATCCGTGCCATCAAGATTCGAGAGAGAGAAATTCGTCAAGCCGTGGCATCAAGTACTCCAATAACTGCTAAGGTGACAAGCCAGGTGTGTGATAAGACTTTAGTGAAGACTGAAAGGGCATTAAACATATGGCTGGAAAACATGAATCGTAAACGTGTGCCTATCAATGGCAACATGTTGCGAGAAAAGGCTCTTAGCCTCTACGCACTGTTCAAACCTCCTGCTGAAGAGGGACAGCCTTCTGATGAGAAGGAATTCAAAGCCAGCCAAGGCTGGCTTAACAATTTTAGGAACCGCTTCAGCCTCAAAGATGTGCAGACTACTGGTGAAGCTGCATCTGCCAATGAAAAGGCAGCAAAAGCCTAGCCCCGTACAATTAAAGAAAATCATAGAAGAAAAGGTCTATCTTCTGGAACAAGTTTTTAATGCGGATGAGACTGGGCTCTTCTGGAAAAAAATGCCCAACTGCACTTACATTTCGAAATCAGAAAGACAAGCCCCTGGCTTCAAACCGTGTGAAGACCGTGTGACTGTGTTGTTTTGTGGCAATGCAGCTGGGCATTTAATAAAGCTGGGCTTGCTCTACAGGGCTGCAAATCCCCATGCCCTAAAAGGCAAGAACAAAAATCTCCTGCCTGTGTTCTGGCAATCAAATAAAAAGGCTTGGATGACGACAACATTATTTCTGGATTGGTTCCACAAGTGTTTCATTCTGGAGGTCAAGCGGTACCTCGAAGAGAAAAGACTTGACTTTAAAGTGTTGCTGATCGTAGACAATGTTCCTGGCCACCCAGCGGCACTCTGGTTTGCACATAACGATGTTGAAGTCGTCTTTCTCCCCCCCCTCCCAATGCCACCTCCATCCTCCAACCTCTCGACCAAGGCGTGATTTGCTGTTTCAAGGCCACGTACACGAGGCTTACGTTCTCACGGATACGTAGCGCTATGGATGCTGATCCCAATCTTAATGTGATGGAGTGTTGGAAGTCCTTCAACATTGCCGACTGCATCACTTATATTAAACAGGCAATGGACGCAATCAAGCCTGAAACAGTCAATGCATGTTGGCGAAACCTATGGAAAGAACGTGTGAATGATTTTAAGGGTTTCCCGACCATTGACAAAGAAGAAACGCGTCGTAAAGGTGGTCAGGCAAGTGGGTGGTGATGGTTTCGTCAACATCCTTGAGGAAGAAACTGAAGAATTAATTGTGAGCCATAGAGAAACATTAACTAACGAAGAGTTAGAGGAACTGATAAAATCGTCTACAGAAGATGAAGAGGACGATGACAAACAGGAAGAGCCAGCAAGTTGGAATCTTCATAAATTTGCTGAAGTGTTCCAAGCAGCAAAACACTTGAATTATTTATTTTCTGAATCTGATCCTTCTATGGAATGAAGCCTCAAAATCACACGTAGTATTATGGACGATTTGAGACCGTATCAAAAAATGTTCGAGCAGCTCAAGAGACAACAGCGACAGTTGCCGATCACCATATGTTTCAAGGAAAAACAACCTATGCAATCAACTTCTCGAGCTGAACCAGAGCCAACCACTTTGTCTACGACTCGCTCTCCGTCACCCAAGCTCTCCGTCACCTCCATCTCCTGGATCGACATCAAGCCCTGACGACCCCGTAATTACCCCCTGTAATTAAAAATACAGTAGTGTAAAATTATATTTTGCATAAGTACTCATACTGTACATTACTGTATACATTATACATATTACTATACAGGGTTGTATACACAAAACCATGTATAGTATATTGTACTTTATGGGTGATTTAAGGGATTTTCAAGGGTAATTTTGACTATACGCGATTTTTGCCTTACGCGCGGACTTAGAACCTAACCCCCCGCGTAAGATGCGACTCCACTGTAGTTAAATTACAGCATGTATATAAGATACAGTTAAATTTCCTAACTTGTTTGAGACAGCATCTCAGTTTAAAGGCTGACACAATTAGATGCCTTAGAATTCCTATTATCAGCACTAATGCACAATGCATCTCTCTCAGTACTGGTTAGATAATTGCACTGCCATAATAGCTGGATAGAATGCTTCTCGTTCCCCACTTTGATAGATGAATATTTTGGGAACATCTTTCCTACAAGAGAGAATCACTACATACCATCTCCTATGAAACAGTTGTTCGGTTAAGGAAACTGGATACTTTGATATTACCATGGGAATGATTCATGATACTTCAGTAGGATTTCTCCAGGGTATTTTAAAAAGTAACCTGCCCTTCATACTAATATCAAAAAATGTTTGTATTAAGGGAAGTGTTAACCTTTTTTTTTAAAATGTAGAAAGTCCATTTTTATAAATTATATTCTGCATATTTGGAATAGACACATTTTTAAATGTCATTTAAAAGTATATGTTTATTTAATAATATCTTTACACTAATTAGAAGACATAAAGCAAAATATGATCCATGAAAAATGTATATGGCAAATCTTCATATTGGTTGTTAAAGCAATGTACAAAATTAAACTCATTGGGCCAAATTCATCTTTGATGTAACTATTTAAGTTAATGGATGTATTTGGTTCACAGTGTTTCATGTACAAATCAAACCACTTCAGATGCAGATTTTAAAAAGTTTAATTTAAGAGTTTAATTTACAACTTTTGTTGGTAATGCAAACCTTGAAGATAGCAATTTTTCTCCATTGTGATGAATAATTCTATTATGAATGTCTTACATTTGTTTTGAATTATGTATTTTGCTTGTGACAAACTCTGAACCCTATGAGATTTTTCTCTTAAAAAAAACCTCACATGTAGACATGTATGAGAACATGGATGAGGTAAACTACATAAGAAACGGTATCTGTTGGCACATTACAGCAAATTGTGAACATTAACCTATAGTTTGGTAAAATGTAAATGGGACTTTTTAATTTTGTAATATAGTTTATATTAAATCTCTTGGAATGTGCATATCGAAAGATCCCGATTTTAAACAGATGCCACTTTTCAAAGAAGGAAATCATATACCTTGAACAACCCATATTTTAATTTTCTTCCATTAACTACATTTCATTGATAACTCACAGATAATAGAGTCATCCAAGGGAATTATATTTAGGTCAAGATGCCAAGCATTAGAATTTTGAAATTGAAACTTCATTTCTACATTTCCCATCATAATGCAACATTTGATCATACCTTTTCCCTACAGAATTGCAGAGTTTTTTTTAAAATACATATATTATATATAAAAAAACATTAAAATACTTACAGTTAGACCAATTATAAATATTTTTGATGAGCAACCACCAAGGACTACAGCCTTTGTTTATGAAAACAAACAATTATTGGTCTTCTTTCTGCTCTCTTGAGAAGGCAGGAGAACTAATGACTCCATCAAGTCTACTGGGAACCTTATTACGACAGTTTAATTTTCCTTGGAGGGGCTCGTATATCATAGTGATGGGTAGCAGTACAAACCCTAAGATAGATAAATCTTCTCAGGAGAGGTCAGGCATATATTATTTTCCATGATACGGGATAGGAAAGTCCATCAAATACAAAACTCTGAACCTCTCCTACAGGTGGAGATACAGTCCCCAGGCATTTTACTAAGTTAGCCATAACTGTCCATCAGGAAGAGAATCATTTGTCTGTGTTATTTTCAAAACATGCATGTAAATCCATATTTTTGTGTCCTGTGATCTACAGTTGTATGCAAGGCGAGGTGTACTTCATAGCACAACATTTTCTAACCTATTCAAATCAAAACATTTAAAAAAACCCTGATACAAGTTTTCCAAATGGCAGCCTTGATTGCCTCCTGGCACCCATTTCTTAACTGGATTCTAAATTTGTAACTGGGAAGAGATGTAAATGCATAATCCTGCCCCTCTTGAAGTCCTCTGAGAGGAATGTAACAGGAAGGGAATGCAAGCCTATTGGCATTTTTCTGGGCAGAGAAGCTGCAGAGGAACCAGTGAGACAGCAGGAATAGTCTGGGTCTTTCAGGCTGGAAAATATCAGTACATGGGTGCCAGGAGGATAAGAGAGCCTATTATGGACAGAAGTTGTAAAGGCAGTGGGAGCCATTTCAGGCTGAGTGGAATGGAGGCTGATGAAACATCTTCTTCCCTCCTCTCAACATGCGAAGATTAATCTCTTAACTTCTGATAACAGTGTAGCTCAGCTTCTTTTTCCCTGCCCACCTCATTCATGATATGAAAACACACAATAATTTGAACTGCTCTAGAGTTTTATAACTGTGCTGTAGTTAAGGGCAGAACCAACTGGGCATATGAAAAGCAAGTATGAAGTAAGAGGAAAATCCTTGATTTTATCTACATAGTTCCTGGCATTTACTTATAATAAATATTGCCCACTACACCTCAACAGCAATAACTCACATTTTACATTTTTTTTTAAAAGGGACAAAAGCCAATAGCAAAAGAACAAACACATAGGTGCTTAAGTGCCTTCAGGGATGAATACATTATGAGACCACAAGTCGAATTCAGAGCGGGGGTAAATAAGTGAAACTCTATTGACTTTGACTATACCAACTTACTCCAGTTCTCAAATTTTCCATTAGAATCTCAGGCGAGAGAGTATGGGTTTGAGTTCTGATTAGTGGGAGAGGAAATAGGGGACAAATTCTTCTCTTGGAGGTGAGCACATAACTCCTGTTTATTTTAGTCAGAGATGTGTGCACCCCATGCATAACTTAGATATAAGGGAATAAATGTCCAGTGAAAGATATATTTTTATGCTGTTTCCTTACAGATAGGTATATTGATAGAAAGAGTCAAATGAAGGAACTATTTAGGTCAGGGGTGGCCAACTACGGCCCGGGGGCCAGATCTGGCCCACCAGCCATTTTAATCTGGCCCTCAAGCTCCCGCTGGGAGCAGGGTCGGGGGCCGCTCCACACGGCTCCTTGAAGCAGCAGCAGCATGGCCCTCATTCTGGCTCCTCTGCATATGGGTATCCAGGGGGGCTCTGCTCCGAAAGCTGCCCCTGCCCCAAGCGCCACCCCCCCAGCTCCCAGTGCCCAAGCCGACCCACGGATGCTGCTAAGGGAAAAATTATCCGGCTACTGTGCACGTGCGCACACACACCTGATTGGAATGGACGTGAACAAGCACTTGAAGAAAAACTGACATTACTGTGGAACCAAAGGAAAAAAAAATAAATACAATAAAGAATGGCATCTTGGCAAAAGGGTAGCAATTTGTGCAGGTGTATAATCGCAATATATGGGACTCTGCCTAAAACAGAACAGCAGCACTAGATCAATATTATTTACAAGGATAGGATTAAAATTCAAAATGATCTGGACAAACTGGAGAAATGGTTTGAAGTAAATAGGATGAAATTCAATAAGGACAAATGCAAAGTACTCCACTTAGGAAGGAACAATCAGTTGCACACATACAAAATGGGAAATAACTGTCTAGGAAGGAGTACTACGGAAAGGGATCTGGGGGTGATAGTGAATCACAAGCTAAATATGAGTCAACTGTGTAACGCTGTTGCAAAGAAAGCAAACATTGTTCTGGGATGTATTAGCAGGAGTATTATAAGCAAGACACGAGAAGTAATTCTTCCATTCTATTCCACGCTGATTAGGCCTCAACTGGAGTACTGTGTCCAGTTCTGGGCGCCACATTTCAGGAAAGATGTGGACAAACTGGAGAAAGTTCAGAGAAGAGCAACAAAAATGATTAAAGGTCTAAAAATCATGACCTATGAGGGAAGATTGAAAAAACTGGATTTAGTCTGGAGAAGAGAGAACTGAGAGGGGACATGATAACAGTTTTCAAGTACATAAAAGGTTGTTACAAGGAGGAGGGAGAAAAATTGTTGTTCTTAACTTGTGAGGATAGGACAAGAAGCAACTCAATGACCTTTCAAGGTCCCTTCCAGTTCTAGGAGATGGGATATCTCCATTAATTTATTAGGGGGGAGGGATAGCTCAGTGGTTTGAGCATTGGCCTGCTAAACCCAGGGTTGTGAGTTCAATCCTTGAGGGGGCCACTTGGGGATCTGGGGCAAAATCAGTACTTGGTCCTGCTAGTGAAGGCAGGGGGCTGGACTTGATGACCTTTCAAGGTCCCTTCCAGTTCTAGGAGATGGGATATCTCCATTAATAATAATGGGCTTAAATTGCAGCAAGGGCGGTTTAGGTTGGACGTTAGAAAAACTTCCTGTCAGAGTGGTTAAGCACTGGAATAAATTGCCTAGGGAGGTTGTGGAATCTCCATCACTGGGGATTTTTAAGAGCAGTTGGACAAACACCTGGCAGGGATGGTCTAGACAATACTTAGTCCTGCTCTGAGTGCAGGGGACTGGACTAGATGACCTCTCGAGGTCCCTTCCAGTTCTATGATTCTATGATTTAGATTGTAAGATCTTTGAAGCAGGAACCTTATCTTCAAACTTGTCTGAAAAAATATCTAGCAAACTGCTGGTGCTTTCTGAAAAAAAAATTACTTGATAAAATAGCCTGGAGATAATGAAAAAATTGTTGTTGTTTTAAAAGGAAAGTTTTAAAAACTAGTTTTGCAGACTGCCTAAAATAAATTTTCCTCCATGAGAATGTCAAGCTTTTGCCTGATATGCTTGAAGCTATACTTCCACCTGCTGGCTTAAATGGAGACTGGAAATGATACTGCATTCTATTTTGTTTAAAAAATGAAACTTTGCTGTTGGAACACTATATTTGAAGTTCTGAAGAAAGAATATAGTTTGAAAACATACTGACAGATTTAGGACTATATCTCCTTCCCCCACTGCCCTCTGAAGACTTCTCCTCCTCCTGTGGCCATGCAAGAACCAAAGAGAGGACAACGGAAGAGGGAAGAAAAGAAAATAGCTCTCAAAAGACTGCCTTGAGGATCTCCACGCTCCTACCACCATAGAGCAATGGTCTGTGGTGCAGGGTGCAGGCATGTGGGGGATGGGATGTGGCCAGGTTAGGGGGTCCATGACTATATAAAACCACTAGCTAAAGTAATCTCCTAGGGATGTAGTGGGTTGAAAGACACTGTAGTAGAGGCTGTGGATGTAATAGTGTTGCAACCCCTGCCATTGGCTAAAAGTGGAAGAGTCTCTTCAGCCTCCTATATCTCCTCTGATCAAACCTTATTTGTTTGGATTTTGTGCAGCAAATCAATATTTGGTCATGATACACCGCAATGCATTGAGCTAGGGGGATGCGTCCCGTGAGGTGCTGAGGAGATTGGGGATAGGGCCAGTCTTACTTAGTCATCTGAAAGATATGCAAATTAATTTACATTCTGTTTGCCTATAGTGGAAATGGGTTATGAACACCAGTGAGGGCGGGGGGGCGGGAAGATACAAAAAAGTACCTATGAAGGTTAGAAATGTGAGCAGGAACTAACAAAAGAAGAGCCAACCTGCTCAAAAAACTATCTGAAACAGCTATTTGATTGAAGGAAGGTGGAAGTTTTAAAGTACTAATTCTGACACAGACGTGCTAATAATAGTGGAAAGAAAAAAATATTATGTTGAAAGAGTGCTTGGCGGGCAAAACATGGAGAAATACATGTCCTTGTCCTAAATATTTTACAATCTATATTAGACAGACAATACAGTTCACAAATACAATATATTCTCTGAACAGATGGTCAAACCTCAAAATGGCACAGAATTTTGTTTTAAATATGTATTTTGGTAGATTATCATCTTTGAAATGAAGAAATCTAATTTTCCCCACTATTTCGTTTTCAGATATTCTTCAGATATTCAGACACCTTGATGATCATGAAAATACATCAGCTAGATAAATAAAATAAATTCAGCCAGCCTACAGCTGGTGTCTCTGGCATATCTGAGTGAAAGGCAGAGCTGAAGGAAAGGGGCTGGAACAGAGGAGCCAGCAAAAAAAGCTAAATTGTGTTCTGTAATCAAATATAGCATTTCCTCTATTCACAGAACTTAAATTCAGTTTTAGCAGCTTACTGAGAAAAGTTTCCTGTGTTGATTCTCTTTTCCTTCCTTATCCTGGTCCTTAAATGGAGGTCTTGGATCAAAGGAGTTAGGAACCTAAATACCTTTGAGGATCTGGTCCAAAGTGTCTAAGATTGACTATTTGGCTTTTTTAGTTACCAGATCAACAATAACACACTACTACGTGGGAAGGTGCATTTGGATGGAAACAGGTGAAAGTCTGTTAAATATGAGATGAGTTAGTATGGCACAGTAATTATCCAAAGTAATTCCAAATAGCATCAGATAAATTGGGTTTTTTGTATACATCAAATCCAGCTTGATTATCCATCATTATCTGACTGCCACTTACTTGTATTGGGACAAATCTTGTGGTCCTGAATCAGAGCCTAATGCCCCCTATGAAGTCATAAGTAATTCTCCCTGAAAAAGTAGTAAACACTTCAGGATTCCGATTAAAAAATAATTAAGGTTCCAATTAAAAATAATAGTATTTCTCATATGCCCTGTTATTAAAGAAACTATGTCAAGAAAGCAATAGGTTACAGGGTGCTCAATGTCCTACTCCTGAAACATTTCCCATAAAGCATCATTGATGGCAATACAAAGGTAGGGAACTGCAATTCTAGCTGTTCAATGGGAGACAAGGAAAGAGGATGGGAAAAGATGGCCAAGGACAAAGTCAGCTGAAGCCTACTACTAAGGAACTGATCCTCAAGGTGATAAGAGACCACTTTCAAAACACTGGCCCTTATTTGACCACTTTTAAACAATTAACCCAACATTTTCAAACCTGGCTGACTAGAGCTCATCACCCAACCCATACGTGACATCTAAATGGGAAGCCTGATTCTCAATAGTAGCAAGCAACCATAGTTCCCGATTTATTCCTCTAGCAAAAAAACAATACTTTTGTAACAAGAAAACCCCATACTAAGTAAAGTGTTGATTCTAGTGAAAGTTACTCACATGTGTAACTGCACAACTGGGCCCTTAGTTGTCTATTTTAATATACCATTAATAATTTGGTATAGCATGCTCCCCCCATTTTTAGTAAGTTGGGGAGTGACAGATTCCCAACCAGTTTGAATACACTTGTATCCCCAATGAACTATTGTGCGCTTTTACTCCACCTCCCAAATATTCTTAAATACTTTTGTACCTACTGCATTTTTCTCCCCAAGCAAAATTAATCATAAAGAACATAATAATAATCATAATAATAATTTGGGCCTGAAGCCAGCACTGAAATCCACACCAGGCTTTGTCCATGCAAACCTCACTGCAGAATTGGGCGGTTTGTAATCCCCTCCCCCGGTTACTATTTTACGCAGGATACAGAACAATACGAATAGTTTTGCATCTACCCCTCCCCCACTCCAATACATCTTAACGCTGTTATGTCCGATTCCCCCCTCCGCCGCCACACCCCTCTACCAGCAGTTCTGTATCTAGGACAGCCCCATGGGCGCGCGGCTCCCCAGCGGCGCGCCCGGCTGCAGCTGTTGGACGGGCCCTGCGAGGCCCCCGCGTCACCCGCTCAGCAGCGCGCGGCTGGGGAGCGGGCGAAGCTCCGGACTCCAGCCCCCACAATGCCTCGCACGCAGGCGAAGCCAGCCCCGCAGTGTAAGGGGCGCTCATTGGCGGGAGGGCCCGAGCCTTGGGGAAGCCTATCACCTCCCGTCTCATTGTGCGGTGGCAGCAACCAACGTACACACACTAGGGCTCCAGGCAGCGGCGTCGGTCTCGCTCCAGCCGCGCTGCCGCCCCTGGTTGTCGCCGCATCCCGCGGGTGTAGAAGGGGAAGGGCCATGAACCTGGGGTAAGCAGGGCAGTGCCCGGCTTTTGGCTCCTCTGCGCTGGGCGTGTCTGTCCCCGTGGTCTGGCTCCATAATGACCCGCTCCCCAGAGCCGGGCAGGGCTGTGCCTTGCCCCGCCTGCGGCTAACGGGCCACCAAGTCAGGGCTAGGGCCTGCACAACGTTGTAATGTAAAATGTTCGACGTGACGTGACGTGACGTGTCGGCACCTGGGTTTGTTCTGGCAGGTGACGTCTCAGAGACGCCCCGGCAACGTCTGATGCCCGCCCCCCCAGTCCGTGTTTTGTGTGCTCTTTGTCCAGGGCATTCAGTGGGTTGCTCTGGGCACTTTGTTCTGTGCCTCACGACTCGGTATAAAGTCCCTCCCTAGACGCGGCTATCGTAACCCTGTAGCGTGTTATAAGAGGTAGTGGCTATTGGAAGTAAAAAATCCGCTAGGTAAGGGAAGGATTCTGACCTTTAGCTGTCAGTCTTTATTCCCATTTCTTCCAACTAGGATTTTCACGGGTGTTTTTCCCCCCCTGAGTAAACACTACTTTACGTTGCCCATTAGTGATGCTCTCAATGGTCAATTTATGCATGTGGGCAGGGGACTGGACTCGATGACCTCTCGAGGTCCCTTCCAGTCGTAGAATCTATGAATCTATGCATACTCTACTAATTTCACTTCAGTATCAGAGGGGTAGCTGTGTTAATCTGAATCTGTAAAAAGCGACAAAGAGTCCTGTGGCACCTTATAGACTAACAGAAGTATTGGAGTATAAGCTTTCGTGGGTGACTACCCACCTCGTCAGACGCGTCTGACAAAGTGGGTAGTCACCCACAAAAGCTTATGCTCCAATACTTCTGTTAGTCTATAAGGTGCCACAGGACTCTTTGTCGCTAATTTCACTTCGGTTCATCTCAGTATCAGTGGCCCCAAGAGTTCAAAAATCATGATTCAGGCCTCAGACATCATGATCTTAGCATAAAAACAATTAAGTTAAACAAAAATGTGTTCTTTTTATTTACCTGGTAGTGCTTAAGCATTTAGGGTTCATGGTTTCAGGCTTTTGTATGCAACTATGAGGCCTAGAAAGCTCCCCCTTTTTTTTTTTTTTTTAAGGAAAGCTAAAATTCACAGATTATCGGATTCTAACAGCCAGGGCTCCAAGAAAAATACCATAAATCAAAAGAGCTGACAACACTCCTGCCTTAATATTAGGATTAATATCTCAAACTATTTTTGTTTTTTGTTTTCAGTACGAACTGGGATTTCAGTAAAATAGAGTTGAAATGCTTAAATGTAAAATTGAAAGAAAAAATTGTAAATCTTTAACATTAATTTCCATTCCCTGGAGGTCTCCCCGGTGTTTTTCTTTTGTTTTTGAAGAATCTTCTCTCTCAATGGTATGGGGTGTATTAGACTATGAAGACAATTTAAATTTTTATTTAAATGACAGCTAAGTACTGTTTTTAAAATGTTGTCCTCCTCCTAGTTGTTGCCATCTCTCAGGCTTCTTTGGTGCTGAAATTAACATGGTTTATATTAAGCAACAGAGGGTCCTGTGGCACCTTTAAGACTAACAGAAGGTTTATATTGGTTTATGGTTTATATTGTTTAATATACCTTTCTTTAGTTCACCACTTTATCAATTATCCCATTACCCATCTCTTGGATCAGGTCAGAAATCAGACATGACAAGGTATGAATACAACTCTACCCCAATATAACGTGACCCGATATAACATGAATTCAGATATAACACGGTAAAGCAGCGCTCGGGGGGCGGGGGGGGGGGAGGGGCGACGACTGCGCACTCCGGTGGATCAAAGCAAGTTCAATATAACGCAGTTTCACCTATAATGCAGTAAGATTTTTTGGCTCCTGAGGACAGCGTTATATGGGGGTAGACGTGTATATTGAAATATGTCAGCCCAGCTTAGATATATATTGAGATGTACAGGCTTAAAAGCACCAGCACTTGAGTAGTATGGCTATCTCCCAATATTTGCATATTTATAAGAAGGAATTGCTTAAGTTTGTATTTAATATAAACATAGAATATGAAATGGTGATATGAGCTAAGTATCTTGAGAGCACCTCTCTCCTTGTGCCATAATCTCACATACTTTGCTGATGATGATTTCAGGTACAGAAGAGTTTAGCTGTTTTTGTTGTTGTTTTACAGAGATGGATTAAAGCTTGAAACTGAAATTTTGGATGGAAAACCTAGGCTAATTTTGGCTTCATATGGTATGATTTTATTAAGTATAATCGTTAAGTTAAATTGTCTCATACATTTTAAATCTCCTTGAAGATAAACAAAATTAATCATATCTTGTTATAAAGGTTAAGTATTAATGTTTTGTATAGTGATATGAAAGAACTATTCAAGGTTTTGATGAAATATTCTGTACATTGTTATTTATGGGTCCTAATATTCACCAAAATGTTACTGGCATGGGTTTGTATTTGACTTTCCATAAATCATGCATTGCCAGCCATATGTACTGTCTGCCAATAATGGTTTTGATCATCAAAAATATTGATCAATTGGTAAAGTCTAAGATAGTCTCAGCTCAGCTCTCAGCAGTCTTTTGGCTCTTCTTGTGCATCCAGAGATAAATTGACCATTATATATAGATTGACCTGATTTGAGGAATACTTCCATGTCTTTACAATGCTGTATTTAAACAGAGGGAGCATGGTAAAAAAAATCTTTTTTTGTAAACGTAGTTCCTTCTAAGTTGCAAGACACTGCAGCTTTCTCTGAGGTTTGGAATGAGTCACTAACCACAGGACAAAACTTTGTGAACATTTTTACTTTTAAAAACCAATATATTTAGGCCACCTCTCATTCTTGCTGCTGAGATGCAAAAATCTCTTTTCCAGTATTTGTTCATTATTAAATGGCTTGAATGGAAAGCATTGCTTTTACAGTAATAACCCAGCATCTAAGTATATGATCATATTTTGTTAAGAAGGCAACTGGGAACAATTTTGATTTCTTGAAGGGTCAGCTATCCATATTGCTGACTAGCATAGGTATTAGTCAAAAAAATATAAATGCAGGATGTCATAAGTGGAGTGGAAAGTAGCACAGATCAACTCAATAAGTTGTGCAAGTCATTCATAAATAAACCCTAAATCTGATGTTCAGAATAAAACACTGCTAATTTATATCTAAGTATAAATCCCCTTTCCCAAAATCTCCCATAGCTGACAGAAGCCTGAAGATCTCTGCCTTTTCCCCTCTCTTTAAAGCCATATTTCATCTTCCAAGTTCTGCATTTATGACATTTTTGTCCAGGGAAGACTTTATGGGATTACTTTCTGAGCCAATCAATGCCAGTCAGTCTGCTATAGACATTGTTAACCACTTTAGCATGCTTTCCTCCTCTTCTCTTTTTCCTTCTGGACTGTAGATGCTACATCTGGCAATCTTCCCACCTTTATGGGCCTCAGTGGATTGGAACCAGTAGTCACTCCAGAATGCTCTCACAAAGCAAGATAGAACTCTACCCTTTAGCTGCTGGATTGGCATTAAATTAAAAAAATAAAATATGAAATCTTGTCCAAGAAAAGCTATTTTTATAAAGTTCATGAGACTGATGTAAACAGCAGTGATATTCAGCTAAATTGTATCAGGTTACATTTATGAATTTCAGTTTCCTATACAATACTAAAATTTCCAAACAGCAGTGAGACTTTAATCAGGAACATCTTGTGGTGGCTTAAGACACCCAGTTTCAAAGAAATTATTGTGTGTGTCTTTTACACAGTAACAGTGGAGAGAATAAGCCATTTAAATGAAAAAGAAAATGAGATTGTAGAGTCAGAAATAGAGGCAGGGAGATTCAAAGTCAGGCATACTGGCTAAAGCTACTTTGAATTCATTATTTTTAAACTGACTAGATTTCAGGATAATGGTGCCCCTAAACAGAGGATATTAGGAGATAAACGGAGAAGTAAGGATGGCAATACCATACCATGCCATCCTTACTTCTGCGCTGGTGCTGGCAGTGGCTCTGCCTTCAGAGCAGGGCTCCCTGCCAGCAGCCGCCACTCTCCAACAGCCAGCAGCAGTGCAGAAGTAAGGGTAGCAGTACTGCAACCCACCCATAATAACCTTGTAACCCCCTCCCAACTCCTTTTTAGGTCAGGACCCCTACAATTACAACACCATGAAATTTCAGATTTAAATAGCTGAAATCATGAAATTTATGATTTTTAAAATCCTATGACTCTGAAATTGACCAAAATGGACCGTGAATTTGGTAGGGCCATACACATGAGACAAAAATTACCAGAGCGGTAAATAGTGAAGGGGACAGGTCAGTTATACAGACAGCCCTGGGTTGCTTGACAAGATGGACTCATTTGAATATATTTTTTAAAGACTTTCAAATGCAAGGTCATAAGAACAAAGAATGTAGGTCTCACTTACAAGATAGAGGCCTGTATCCTGGAATGCCGTGACACCCAGAAGAACTGTAGGGGTAATAGTAGATAATCAGTTGAACATGGGATGCTGTAGCTAAGAGGACGAACACCATCCGTGGATATATAAGTAAGGGAATATCAAGTAGGAACGGGGACATGATATTACATCTGTATACAGCATTAGTGAAACCATTACGGGAATGTTGTATTCATTTCTGGTGTCAGCACTTCAAAAAGTATGTTGAAAAATTGGAAAGGGTCCAGAAGAGAGCTACCAGAATAATTCAAGGTCTGGAAAACATGCTTCATAATAAGAGACTAAAGAAGATCAATCTGTTTAGTTTATCCAAGAGAAGGTTAAGAGATTACTTGATTACAGTCTACAAGTATTTACATAGAAAAGAGATTTCTGATAGTAGGTGCTTCTTTAAATCAATCAGTAAAAGGGCAACTTAGTATGTGGCAAGCCAGGATGTGACTATACAACACTCTAGCCTACCACATACTAAGGGCTTGTCTACATGGTGCAGAAAAAGTGCTCTAGAGGAATGCAATTCGTAGAATGCTCTAATGTGTTGCGTTCTAACTGCCCCCAGTAGATCCTGCACAGAACTATGTTATCACAAACTAGGTACTTTTTAGAATGGGCCAGCAGGGTCTATGCAGGGCAGTTAAGGTGCTCTACAATTCATACCCCCTAGAGCGCTTTACCATGCTGGGTAGGCAAGCCCTAAGTGGACTCTGCTGCTGCACACTAAGGACAAAGCACACTTTGGAACTTTTAGTGTGCAGTAGTAGGGTCCACACAGCAAGTCACTATACAGCAAGCTAGTGGGCCGTAAATTCATTCCACGGCTTGTGGCGCACCAAGTCTTTGTGTGGACAAGCACAAAGGTATAATAAGATCCTGTGGTTAGAAGCTGAAGGCTAGATAATTCAGACTAGAAATAACATACACATTTTTTTAAGAAAGAGGGTTATTAACCATTGGAACCTAGGTTTGTAATGAATTTTACCTCAGATGAAGTATTTAAATAAAAAGACTGGATATCTTTCTAAAAATTTACTGCATCTAACAAGTTTTTGATGCAGAAATTACAAGTAAGATTCTTTGGACTGCATTAGGCAGGAGGTGAGACTAGGTAACCATAATAGAATAATAGATTTTAAGGCTAGGTGGGACCATGAATTTCTCAGGATGTGGTTTTCAAGGAAATTATTGTTGATTATTGAATATTTTTCTCATGTGTATATTTTGTTTTATTTGTTTTACAGTGGGTAAATCAAAATCCACAGTTAAGGTAAGTGGAGTAATGATTCCTTGATTTTTAGATAAGAACCAAAAATACAATAGTTAATATCTTTTCAAAATGTGTTTAAATAGTGATTTCTGGTGTGTCTAAATATCTGTGGTCAATGTTAACTGTGAAAGAATGAAGTTCCATTGACAAAACTCATGGTAGCTGACAAAATAGGTAGGATTAATATGACTTGAATCTTTCTATCTCTGGAAAATACTCTGCATGCAATATGCCTAAAACTTAAATTCTCAGAAGAGAGATTGAAAAAAAGACAGTAGTACAATGAACTACATTGGATAACGTTCTGATGATTAAATGATTAGTTGGAAGCCACACAGACTCTGGCTTCAGAGCTGGGTACTGAAGCCAGATTTTCTTGAGTCTCATTCCAGTATCTTAACCACAAGGCCATCCTTACTTTTTGTATGAACTAGAAGGGAGCAAGATTTGAGATGGAGAAGCCAAAGGAGAGGATGTTTCAGTAGTTAAGGCAAGAGAGAACCAAAGCATAGACAAATATTACAGCTGAAGGGAAAATGAATGTAAGAGAGAGATATTTATATAGTACAGAACAAAATAAGGTTTGGCAACATACTGATGTGTGGGGAGAAGAGGAGAAAAATATGCATGGTTCCAGCAGCCAAGCTTTAGAAGTTTCATTTTTAGCTATGTTTAATTTGAAGAAAAGCAACATGACTTTCAGGAAAAGATGATAAAGAGTAGTGTGCCTGAATAGAGGTGGAGAAGTCATGAGTAAATTGAGAGTCATCATCAGCATAGAAATGCTAAGCAAGATCATGGGAGCAGATGAAGTCACCCAAGAACATACATAGATACAGGGGTAGAAAGAGAGAGCGAGAATCAAGGGAGATCTCTGGGAAACTCCAGCAGAGAGGTGGAGAAGAGGATCAAAGGAACTCCTATGCAGTTAATACATAGCAACAACCATTGTAATGAAATAGCCGCCTTGCCTTTTGTCATTCTGAAACCTTACTTAGAAACAAATTGTGCCTTCAGATGCTTGCATAAAACTCCTGTTCATATCTGTAAGAGTTGCACATGAGTCTTTTGAGGGATGAATTTGCCACTTACTGTCGACCATAATAGCTCAGCCTGAGATGACTTGTTCTGATTTCTATGAGTTCAAGGTTGCCTTGGGGATGGGATAGGATGGAGGAGGTGAGGAAAAATAATTTTTTACTATGCACATGACTTCATACAATTACAAGATTGTTAAATAATACTGTGGTTTTACTTCAGTTTGCAGAAGAGAGTAGTTTATCTTGGGTAAGTGTGTTTTTAAAGAATACTTACCTGAAAACTGTCTTTTTCCCCAGGACTCACATCTGCCTGAGCCCTTCATACCTGATCAGATAAATGTGACTATAACAAGTCTAGTGCCCTTGCATTTATGATGCTTACCCAGCCGGAAGACATTCATACAACTCTATCCCATGACATAATATTGAAATCATAGGGCCCATTATTTGAAAGGAGACTAGATTATGCCTGGCATCCAAGAGGTTAAAGGAAAATTATCCTGTTTTGTTCACCAAAGGGTTTGAAAGCTGACAGTTGAATGCAAATACATTCTAAATTGGTGCTTCTGATCAGAATCAGATTATTCAAATTTTATTCTGATTTTTTGCTAGCAGCAACCATAATGCAGAAGAGGGATTATTATCTCTAATACTGACAGTATGGTACAAGTGACCATACTGTAAAACTAATTTCTATATTGTTGCTTTAGACATTCATATTCAAATTAAAAAATTAACAGTAATGCACACTTTGGAGCCAAATCCTCCTTTCAGTTACATTAGTATTCATCTGGAGTCATTCCCTTTAGTGAACTAGATTTTCTACTAATGTAACGGAGAACAGAATTGGCTTTTAATATTTAGATATGACAGATAAAAAAAATGTGCTTTTACTACCTGAAGGAAGGAAAAGACTAAGGGTACATAGTTTATTTACTTTAATATCCTATGAAAGATAAAACTGTTATTGTTTTAACAGATGGATAATAAAGCTAAAATCCTCAAACATACATTGAGAACAAAACAGTCTGGACATGTTCTGAAATCAACACAAAATTCCTGTGTCAAGCATGAACATATTTTAGCAAAACCCAGAAGTGGATCAAGATGGTCAGCAATAAAAGGTGAAAAAAACTGTGTGACTTTGTCATCATCTAAAGATTCATCAAAGGAATCCTTAAATAAAAACCATGCTTTGATTATCCAAAAAGACAACACAACTGGAATGCCGGATTTACAGAACCCTAATAAAATTGCTGTTAAAAAGCCCAAACAGAAGTCTCAAAAACCTCATATCTCAGGTGAAGATCTAAGGAACAATTTGGTGTGTTTAACACAAGAGCAACTTGAACAGATTCTGATGACTGTAAAACAAGGAACCAAAATTGAATCCCAGGCCCAGGAGGAAAAGCAAGAAGAAACAAGTAAGATATATATCCTGCAGCAAAAATGAAATTTACTCTTACTGGTAGCTTTTAGAAGGTTTGTATTATGGAAATTAATAGCAGATTTTTGAAATAAAAATGAAATGCTTTAACTTTGGATTTAAATTTCAGGGAGTCTGCTCAATAATTAAATGTACAGTTTTAAAACAAAAGTTATTTCGTATTTATTAAATGTCAAAGGCACTTTTTGAGTAAAAAGAAAATATTTTAATTTATTTTTAAAAGGAACATTTTCCATTATAAATTAAAAACTACAAAGCCATCTCTAAGTTATTACTGTGAATTTACACACTTGTTAAAATTATCTTCTGATATATATAGTCTTCAGTTATGTAAAGACTCAGTCAGATACTTGTGTTTTGTTGGGAAACTAATTTCTCTCGGGTCTGTTTTATCTAAATGTATAAAGATTTACAAGTTGTTCCTCTAAACAAGAGGCTATCTCTAGACGTGGAATACAGTATTTAGACATGATCCTAAAATACATAATTGAAAATTCTCTCTCAAGCACATTACTTAAAGAAAGTAAACAGGAAAAGATCACAAGTGAGTAGGGATTAAATCCTCCCTCCCAGAGGATCCAACATAGAACTGTTTTGGAGCAGACTTGTTTGGGAGGGTGAGCAGAGGTAAGTGCTGTATTCGGCCTTGATCTTGCAAATGTACATCCATTTAACCTTTTGCACAAGGAGCTGATCTGATCCACTACTGAATTCATTAAGATGCTGCATTAAGTGAGTGTTTGTGGGGTCTGGGCCTTTGACAGTTGCATACATTTGAAGTTTTTCTTTTTCATGTGTGTGAGTGAGAGAGAGAGAAATATTTGGAAGTCTGTGTGCCCAGTTAAAAAGACCTGACTTATTCCACCCCAAAGCCAGTTTCATGCTCCAGGAGATTGTGTGATGGGTGTAATATCATAGTACATACTGGAACATATAATGAAGGTGCAGCTCTGTTGGCTTCACTAGAGCAACACCAGTTTATGCCAGCATTTGGCCCTAAGTGTGTCTGTTGAAAGTCTTAACTAACATGCCAAATATGATTATGTTCAGTGATGAGGCCACCAGTTCATTAGAAACTAAACTGAGGCCACCAGCTCATTTCAGTTGCTATGATCTTGTTCCTGGTTCCAACTAGTGATGTAGGTGACCTGGATTATTTTAAAATAAAGCTAGATTTGACACTGACAGTCTTCCCACAAGGAAGTAATACCATCACTTTAGGATCTATTCTTATTTTACTGAGAGAAAAGGTTCATATAGCCTATCCATGTGTGAGACTGTGACAGAATCTGTGAGTGAAACAATCATATTGATTAGCCAGAACAAACTGATTTTCCCTTAGTCCTGTAGAAAACATTAGATAATATTAAGACTATTGGTAAAAATTGATTACATATCACCGAGAGGAAGAGGAAATCAATTTTCTTGTTTCAGACATTTCCTGAGTACCTGCTCCATTAATCAGAATTATACTTGGAAGTCATAAGTCCAGTTTGACCATGCAGGATATGAATAACTTCCATTAATGCCAATGAAAGTTATTCTTAACCTGCATGTGGGGGATGGGTGAGTGTGTGCGCGCGCAAGAGGATCTCATCTCTCAAATTTAGGTCCTGATCCTATAAGCCCTTTGTGTGCCGAACTTCCCCTAAAGTTCCAACTGTGGATTGCTGCAGGATCAGCTCCTTAATTTTGTAGCCATAGTTGCTTTTACAAAATGTATGTTAAGATTGAGATTATGAAAAAATTGGTCTAACAGTTTATCAGAGGAAATATAAAAGCCAAGTTTTTTTTTTAATTCCTTTTTGGAATGAACACAGTATCTATATTTCACACTGAATTGTTACATATGGGATTGTAGTTTAGCTACCAATACTATCATAACTATAGCTCTAATTGAAATCAATCTCAGATCTGGGTCAAATATGTCATTAGGAACTCTTGATTATGTTAAGCAATGATATGTAAAAAATTCTAGGTTTGGTTTAGCTGTGAAATGGAGCAGCTGGCAAATCAGTTCAAACCAACTATTGTCGCATACTGCTTTATTTTCTATTTTAAATATTGTCTTCAATATTTTTGTACATTTAAGGTATTTTATTTTTATCCTAATACTCTTGCCTATATTTCTGGGGAAAAAAAGCACCCAAACACTTTATGTATTCTATGTTTTCTAAAAATGATTATTTTTTAAAAGTCTACTTTTGTGATTAGAGCAAGGAAGAGTGATGGAGATACACCTCTACCCCAATATAACGCTGTCCTGGGGAGCCAAAAAATCTTACCGCATTATAGGTAAACCGCCTTATATCGAAGTTGCTTTGATCTGCCGGAGTGTGCAGCCCTGCCCCCCCTGGTGCGCTGCTTTACCGTGTTATATCTGAATTCATGTTATATCGGGCCGCATTATATTGGGGTAGAGGTGTAACTGCTTTTAAAGCTATTGGAAGTTGTTTAATCCCCTGTGTGCCTCTGCAAGAACAGACATCTTTCATCTGTTTTCCCTAAAAACAGCATCCACCATTGATTTTAGTTTCTTTACTTATTACATTATGAAATGGGTATAACCTGGGCCTAAATAAATGGGTTGAAAAGAGTTAGTGTTCCATGTCTGAAGACTGTACCCTATTGAGACACTTCTTAAAAGAAGTTTGTTTTTGAAAGAGGTACAACTTAAAGATTTTGACCCTCTTTTGATACACAAGTTTAGAGTCTCCGGGCATGTTAAGAGTAGTTTTCAGATAATTTTAATGACACCTTGTTATTAGTATTATGCGTATCACAGTAGCACTGTGAGGTCCCAGCCAAGATAAGGGCCATTCTAATAGATGTTGTTCATATACATATTAATAAACAGTTCCTATCCCAAATAACTTACAGTTTCAGAAAGAAAAAAAGGGTTTGGGAGAAAGGAAGCAATATTTATCCTTGCTTTATAGTTGCAGAACAGTCACAGAAGGATTAAGGGACTTGCCCAAAGTCACAAAGTAATTTGTAGGACAACTGAACCAAGGTCTCCTCAGTTCTACTAGTCCAATTTCTTAACCGTAGTGCCATCCTTCCGATTAACATTCCCTGGTGCACAAGATAACATCTTACTGCAAACACATTTACCAGCGTTTGTGCCCTTAAAATAACTAGGTTACTTAAGAATATTCTAAGTAGACTCTTGGAAAGCAAAATTGCAAGCAACTCCATCAACAATTAGTGCAGAATTGAATCATGTTAGGCATTGCACTGTGTTGAAGTTATGTGGCATTGCACCAGGCCAGCAGGAGGTCTAGAAATCATTATACCTCAAGGAGACATAATACCTCACCAGTACTCAGGGGAAGTGCTTCCATTGCTTAATGTCACTCCCCTGTATGTGCACCCCTTCTGAGGTGCGGTACTTAGTAGTTCTAGTGTTCACGTGAGCTTCCACTAATTTGAATTAGCCAGGTTCTACTGTTCATATAAACTATTGTATACAATGTGGAGTGACAATCTAGTGCCATATTTATTAACATGTACATTTTACTTTGTAGGCCAAAACAAAAACTCTGATAGTAGCACTGCTGCTAATCAGGCCCCACAAGAGGAGAACATTATGGGATTACTCCAAAAAGCTGATGAAGTTTCATCTGTTTCAAATGAAAATAATTATGCCTCAGGCAGAAAACAAGCAGCTTCTGAGCAGACTGAACAGAAAGTTATGTATGTAGATCTGTTAATTAATAATTCAAAATATTTTTTTTTATTCTTGTATCCTATATTAAACTTTTAATATTAGTACATTAGTAATGAAATTGAACCTGAGTAGTTCCAATGTAAATTAATAGCTAATTTAAAATTAGGCACCTTGACTTTTAAAAATAAATTAATTTTGTTTTTTTCTTCAGTAAGAATTCATGGAAACCAGCTGACATGTTTAGTACCCTAGGTGAAAGAGAAGAGGATAAAATTTTGTTAGATGCAAAGAAGTCCCAGTGGAAGAAGGAACTAGGTATACATTAAAATATAATTTGCCATATTTATATTAAGGTATTATGTTGTAGCATTGGTCACTTAATATAGACAAAGCTTCAATTTTTTTCTAGTTATAAAGGTTTAAATCAATTGATAGGACTAAAGTTTAAAAGCATTTTAAATATTCTCTATCATTTTGTGTTTTTTCTGTTTGTAAAAAACATTTGCTTGAGCTTCTAATTAGACTTGGCTAAAATAGCTTTTTATTTTTTAAATCTTTCCTTGTTTTGTTTCAGACAGAATTTACATGCATGTAGATTAAGATATATTCATCCTTGCACTGGTGCCTACACCAGGCCAGGAATTGACAGGAGTCAGCTTATGACTTGTCTTCCCTATGCAGCATATACAAGGCTAGTGGAGCCCTTGGAGCAGGCTAAGGCATTCTACATAACTTTCATTCCTGTTGCAGTAGCTTTTGTGGGCCCTGGCATGGTCAGAGAATGATCAGGGCACTGGTCCATCACAATCATTCCTCCCCTTGTTCTTAACACACCTCCTTCCTCCCCTAGTCTGGTCCTATCTGGAGAATGCTTCTTGGATGTGGACCTCCAGCAATAACAGCACTGAGGCTCTCTGTGCTGCAGATATTTTCCTGAGGCCTGATGCCTGCCCTTTGGCTCTTTTGCTGCAGCCTAGCTGGCTCTAAGGGGCGCAGCATAGCACTGATCCACAGGTTTCAGCTACTGCTGCAGAGTCGGCAGGTAGAAAGCAAATACTGTTTTGGTAAGGAGAGGGAAAGCTGTAGAAAGGGATATGAATTTGGTCCCTTCCCCCATTTTAAATAGACTTGTAGGAATTTATACTCATTCCTGGCATCCAAATTCTGAACACCATTGTGGTGTAAGCTTTTTTTAAACATAACTGTTGATATTTGTCTTTGAATCAATGTTTTCAGGAGAATAAGATCATCTAAGATTACTGGAAATTCCTAATGGAATAATGAAGCCATTAATTCCTATAGAGCAGATTTTGTTTAACCGGGATGTAAACTGTCCGGACAAAAACCCCTCCAAAATCTCCCACCATATTTCTGGGTTTGATCCTGCATGATACACCAATTCTAACCTGGTGTAACTTACTTGGTTTCAGTATAGTCATACTGGCACAAAACTAACAATGAAATGAGAATTCAGGACCTCTGCTATTTCTTAAGCAACAGATGCAATATTTTTGATAAATATTTTCCTGAGTCACTGATAGTCCGTCACAGTTTTAACCTCTCCCAATAAAGATTTCCCAGTTGCCTCCTGTTTCCACATCCTCTGCAGCCATATTTCTCATAGGCAGAGCCTTTCAACACTTAGAACAAACATCTGGTTAGAAAGACTAATCAGGCAAAGCCCAATTACCGTCTTAAGTGGCTTACACTATATTTTTTATATTACTAGATTGCATTTTTTTTTTTTTTTTGAAATTGCAGTTATTTATATTTACTTATTCTAAAAAAAAATGTTTTAAAGATGAACAGATAGCTTTAAAGAAGAAATTAAAAGAAACTTTGGAGCGACAGACGAAATACTACCGTTGGGAGAAAACGGATGGCGATGGTGATAAAACCCATTTGGAAAAACTGAAGCCAGTTAATCAAGCTAAAGTAAGGCTAGCAAGGAACCATTCAATAAAAGCAATGTGTGTCTTAGAGAACAAATTGATTTTAGTTTTTTTATAGTGCTATATTTTGTTCGTACTTCAAAATTGCTCTATAAGAGTTTGTTTTCAATGTGTATCCACTGATTACTTGTAAAATCTGCATTTAGGGATAAATCCCAGCACACAGGTCATGTTAATAGGCTGTGCACATGTAGATTCCTTTTCCTCTCCCTAATAGAAAAACGGTAACCGAGATCTTTGTATGTCCTAACAGAGTCCTGAAGGACTCTATATGAAGCCCTTATTGTGTGGGTGGAGGTGGGGTGGGGGGAAGTGGCCCCAGTGGTCCCATGTCCACTCTCTCTGGTCTGTCTTGCATTAGACCCCCTCAGTGTTGCCACAGAAACCCTATGTAGAGCTTCATTGTCAAGTGAAATCAGTCTCTTAGCCTCATACTTTGCCTATAATTTGCGACTTTGTTCATACTGTAACTATCATTTAATTCCTACCTCTGTACTTCGTTCATTCTGGTGTTTCTTATTAACCTTTATTCTTAATTTGTTGACTTTTTCCTCTTTCATTGTTCTGTGGTTTGAGAAGAATAAAACAGTATAGTTATGATCAGTCAAGCAATACTTAGGTTGTTCATTAATTTTGGTGTTTAACACATTTGCCTTCTTGTGCAAGTACAGTATGTAGAACCAATTAGATTAAAGACAAGTTCAACTATAAGAATCTACATATCTAAACCAATATTTAGTCTGAGTGGGATGGATCCTCTACTAATAGAAAGGAAAACAAATTCAGTCACTCTACCTTAATCTTATCCAAGGATTTGATACCTAATATGTCTTGACTTAGGAAGCATGACTTTTTTGGAGGTTTAAAAATATAATTGCAACCTGATAAATAAGTGATAATGGCATCCTCTTGGGAACATAACCAGGGTGGACTGGGTTTCATTCTATCCATTTCATTGGACCCTGCCAAGCAGAATTCTCCAGATTGTAGCATCTATCAGCATTATGGCATAAGCAGGCTATTGCTTTCCTATGTAGCATTCAGAATCCTTTGAAAGTTGTCCATCTTGGACCCTAAGAATTGGGATTTATTTGACTTTTTTTTTCTGATTGTTGGACAGTGGTAACTGCATGTACATTACATATTTTGGTAGAAGTTTCTATGAACTGCAGCTTGTACAAACCTAAAGTACAGTTTATTTAAAAATACTTTTAAAAATGTGTTTATATTGAAAGAATCAACCCAAAAAAAGTTAAATTGAGTATTTTAAATCACCAAGACACTATTATTTGCAGATGACATTTCCAGCTGATTTGAGCATTGCTACTGAGGAAAACCACATTTTTAGAACCACTTTGGTCACAGAGGCTAGTGAAGTTGCACCCAGTGTTTCAAGTGGACCAACTGGACAATCATCTAATTTCAGTTCTCCTGACTTGCCAGCTGCCATTCGTACAGCATTTGTGTTAGGGGTAAGACTAAGTTGCATGCAGTATCTTGTCTTTAAGAAGAATTTACTATTGTGGATGTGTATCTGCATTAAGCAAGCCTGTTCCAAACTTTTTTCCCCCTATCATTTTTATTGCTTCATTGAATCCACTGTTTACAAGGATATTGATGTTATGAGGTGTTTCTGTGAAATCCTGCATTTTTAGTAGATATTTTTAGAGCTGATGTTAATAGGATTGACATCAAGGAAAGTACTTGATTCGTGAGCCAATCCCTGTATGTAGCTCGTAATACAAAAACGAAGGAAAATTAGGAGGTTAAATAAAATCTAGCAAACGTAGAAATTAACTATTGCTGAAGATATCAATAGAAATAAAGATGAATAGAGAGTTTATCATCAGCTGCATTTTATAGTGCACGTTATGAAGACCTTGATGGGACAATTAATTTGGGCCAGATAGTATTGAAAATGAAGTCTGTTATTTTATGCCAGATAGAACAGCAGTATGTGAAGTAATGCAGGTATTCATGAATGGCAGTACTACTTAAAAATGAGAAATGGGGGCTGAGGGGAGGCAGGCAGTTACTCTGCTGCAGGTAAAAGACTAGTATCTGTGTCATTTCAGGAAGCTACACCAGTGGAGCACCCCTTTAGTGCCATGAAACGAGAACAACAGAAGAAGTGGCTTCTAGATCTGGACAAACAAAAGGAAGAGGCTAAGCTACGAAAAATAGAGGAAAAACATAATTTATCAAAGGTAGCTGTAATTTAGAGGGGTGATTTGGAATAAGAAAAGGTCTGTTTTTTAACTTTCTCTTTCAATTCTGCTGAAGTGGAAGTCTATCAACAAACTGTAGATCACACCAACTCTGAAAGCCTGACAATAAGCATCCACAACTCCTATTGATTTTGGTAGGAGTTGTGGGCACCAAGTACCTCTGAAAAATCAAAAGTGAAATCTTGGTCCATTCAAACTCAGTGGTAAAATTCCCATTTACTTCACTAGGACCAGGAGTTTACCCCAAGTCTTTATGACATTCAGAGAGCTCTAGCTAAACAACCAGCCAGTAACGGCAGAAATAGCATTCTAGTACTTTGACAGTAAAGGGAACAAAGAGTCCATTCTAAGTCAGCTCATGTGTGTGTTATTTCTGTAGTCCTTCTGTACATTACACCAAAAGACTTATAGAAGAAAAATTCTTTCCCCAAATACCCTACTGTAGCTCTTCATCTGAGTCAGACAGCTTACCTCCCTTAGGGGACAAGAAACTCAAAGAAGAGTGGGAGGAGGATTGAAAACATTTTTTCAAATTTCCTTTTTTTCCTGGACTCCTTGCTTCTCTTGGCTCTCTAATATAGGACTAAAACTTTTTCTGCCAGAGAAGAGGATTTATGCTTGACCCCGTGCAAGATTTTATATGGGATGTGCTAGTTTCTTTTCTTCAGAAGGCAAATACTAAGGGAACATTCCCCCAATCCTTCCAAAAAGGCAATTCCTTCTGGAAGTTAGGAGAGTCAAATGCGAAAACTGTATATATACACCCATGGTAGAGAGGATCCACAGGGGAAACCTTGGTTCCTTTGGCTTGTGTAGGTGTCATGTCAGAATGCCCTTTTGACAGACTAGGGCCAAAAAAAATAAAATCTCTAGGTGGTTATGTGGGAGGGAAACAAGATACCTCCTCCTCAAAAACCTCAGACAGCACAATGAACAATGTACCAATGCCTATGGCCAGGATCTTTGTGATTTGTTAAAGTGCATGTTTGTGGAGGAGACTGAAAGACGCTCCGTGAAAAGGCTTCATACATGGAACACCTCTTGTTGTTGATGCAGTGTTTCTGAGCAGGCTCTACTGCCTGGCTGAAAAATTGGGGGGACGGAAGAGAATTCATAGTAGTGAGGATCCCTGCACCTAGCATGCCGACTGCTGTCCCAGAATGAAAGTGCAGGGGGATGGATGTGGGCTGGTGAGAAAGAATACGAATACTTATTCTGATATGTGCCCACAAAAAATGTTTAAGAAAAGCTTTCTGTCACCCAAAAGAACTTGCTGCTGCTCCTCATTCATACTGCTAGAGAATATCTGGGGAGCCAGACAAAGCTGCATGGATGAGTGACTAGGATGGTAACCAATCAACTGAGCAGCTTGTAGGACTAATTGACAGCATGAAAAATAATATACATCAAGATAAGGTTGCAAAGAAAGCTGTATGGAAAACCCTGTACTAGTATTAACTTATTTTATACAAGACTGAAAGATTCTTGACAAATTTAACTTTTTCACTTGCTAGTTTTTGAGTCTTGCCATTGCAAGTAGAAATGCATTGTAAGTGATTTTTCACCAAAAAGATCTGGTTTTAATTTTGGTCTCCTTCAGGTCAGGTCACTTTCATATGAACCAGTTTTCCTATTTCTAGAATTAACTACTCTATGTGGCACAGCACCATAATAGAGCTTTAAAAACGCAAATCCTGCTGTTTAGCTTTTATCAAAATATTTAGTTAAAAGTACTTTATATGACAGTGTAACTGAGTGTATTTCCATTTTCTTTATTGCTTCATATCTGTTTAGGCTGAGGAGCATGAGAGATGGGCAGTGCATTTTGATTCTTTAAAGAACTACCCTCGTGCTAATCCACAACACCCCATAAATGGAACATACACCAAGCAGCCTGAAATTCTTTGCCTGTCCCCTGAATCTCAGGCCCTGACTGCTGTTATTCATCCTTTTACACCTGCAGCTTTAGGCCATCTCATACATTCAAAGGTGGAGAATGTAGAAAAAACTGTTGAGAACCCTACTTCGGAACAAAGTCAAAAAGCCAGGTGAGTGCATGTCTCAATTACAGTAGTCTTCCCAATCAATTCATTTCTGGAATGTCTTTAGAAGTTAATAAGTCTCTGAATTTGGTATTTACTCCTCTCTTCAGGAATTTGTATGGTTCCCTACTGAAAAAGAAATGTATTTCAGTTATTCACTAATAAAATTTACTGGAAATAAACATTCTTATGTTCAATTTCATTACAGTAACTCCTTATTTAATGTTGTAGATATGTTCCTGAAAAATGCTACTTTAAGCAAAACAATGTTAAGCAAATCCAGTTTCCCCATAAGAATTAATGTAAATGGCGGGGTTAGGTTCCAGGGAAATTTTTTTCACTAGACAAAAGACTTACACACAGTATAAGTTTTAAACAAACAATTTAAGTGGAAGAGAGTGGGATATTTCCCAGGGAATGCCTTGCTGCTAAATGATGAACTAGCGCTCAGCTAAGCCCTGAAGGGTTAACACATTATTGTTAATGTAGCCTCACGCTCTACAAGGCAGCATGAATGGAGGAAGGAGACAATAGATGCATGGCAGTGTCTGCAAACATTTCCTGCGGAAATTGAATGTGATGATGAACCTACGCTATCCCACTGGAGTGCACCACTCCCTCCACTTTCCAAAGTCCCTGGGGTGCATGTGCGTGTGAGACAGAGACACACGCAGAGAGAGAGAGAGAGAGAGAGAGAGAGAGTGTGTGTGTGTGTGTGTTTGTGTGGTATTGCCCCTTTAAGTACGCTGACCCCACTCTAAGTACACTGCCTTTTTAAGTAGATCAGCAAGTTGAGACAGCAGCTGCTGCCAGCAAGCTCCTTCCATCCTGAGCCCTTTGGTGTCCTCCCCTTGCTCTGTGGAGATGGGGTACAGGAGTGGGGGGAGGGTGACACCCTGACATCAGCACCCCTCTTCCCACCCCCACCACAGCAAGCAGGAGGCTCCCGGGAGCAGCTCCAAGGCAGAGGGCAGGAGCAGCACATGGCAGTTGGGGGAGGGACACCTGAACTGACCGGCATTTGATAGCCTGCTGGGCGGCTGCTGCACAGGGAACTTAGGGGAGCTGATAGGGAGGCTGCCGGCCCACTCTGGTTCCAAGCCCCCACCAGCTAGCTCCAACGGGCTGCTCCTCCTGCAAGCAATGGACAAAGCAGGCAGCCTCCAAACAACGTTATAAGGGAGCATTGTGCAACTTTAAATGAGCAAGTTCTCTAATAGATCAGCAACGTAACAACAAAACAGCGTTAACCGGGATGACGTTAAGTGAGGAGTTACTGTATTTATTATAGTGCAAACCTATGACAATGAATGAAAGGTACATATTTTGACACAAGTCTTACATTTAAATCTTGTTGATATTTCAGATTAAATAAAACTCTGGAATTTTTTTTTAATGGAAAAACATGTAAATGATTCTCTTCATAGTTTTCTACGGTCAATGACAGCTCTCTTGGATCCTGCACAAATTGAGGAAAGAGACAGGAGGCGGCAGAAACAGTTAGAACATCAGGTACAATCATGTTTTAACCTGACACAGCCTAAATGGGAAGAATGAATGAGGGTACGTGTGGTGATGTGACTAGGGCAGGAGCCAGGGTGCCAGTAAACATTGCTCAAGGGAATAGAAACTGTGACTTTTCCTTCACCAGATTACCCTGGTTAACCAGATGTGTGTCACTTACAGCAGTAATGTGTAAGGCATAATTAATGTTTGTCAAGTGCTTTAAGAGCCTCTATTATTAAACTGATGCCTCAGAAAAATAGGACACATCCTTAAGCATCTAATAGGACGTGTGTGGCCCTTCCCTCTAACCCACAGCATAGCTTAGCTCGACTGATATCATAGTTCCTAGTCAGCAGATGTTTAAAACAGTATGGTCCTTATTCTCATTTACACTAAACCCCCTAATTATATTTACATCCACTGCCAGAGCAGTATGGTTTGTGTCTGACTGGAGTCATAATATACTGTACAATACCATTATAACTCCTTCCAGGGCAAACAGATGGATTGAAGTACATCAGATGCCTTATTATCCCCCCAGGGAAATTGAAGCCTATAAAAAGTAATCAATGTGGTACCATTCAGGGGCATGTGTGTACACCCTCCCACACCCTGTGAGACTTTTTAAAAATTGTATTTTGTTTTGCCATACTTTCTGCTGAATAGGTTTACCTGCCAGAGAGCTACGTTTCATTTATTTTGTGTCACAGAAGATAATATCTTTCTTATTGAACTGGATTTTTATGGAATCAGAATACAAATTACATACACACACACACATATATATATATATATATATATATATATATATATATATATAAAACATGAAATTATGTAATACATTTTATATTATGCATACTACTAAGTGTTAATTTTACTAAATTTTATTACGATTTTGACATCACTAGAAAGCTATAATGGCTCAAGTAGAGGAAAAGCGAAGAAAGAAGCAGCTGGAGGAAGAGCAAAGAAAATGGGAAGAACAACAAGAAGAACACCGCTTAGCACGAGAACGAGAACTGATGCAAAAACAGTTTGAAGAGGATATGCTCAAACAAAAACAAAAGGAAGTGGGTGTTAAGCCTTTACTTTGTGCAAGTAAAGGACAGTGTTTAATAGAACTGCCAATGCCTAATAGACTTAGAAATAAATAGTAAATAATACTATTATCTAATGCATGAGGCAAGACTAGTGTTGAAATTCTATTTGTGACTATAGTTAAGGTCGAAAATCTTGAGATTTTTGAAGCAGTGTAGGGGATTTTGCCACACTTCTGTTAACATAAATTACTAGTTTTTAATATTTGAATGGAAGATGTGACAGAACCCACAGGATTGATTCAAAAATGTTACCCACCATTTTTGATTAAATTAGAAAGCCTAGAAAATTAAGTGAGCACTAATACCACCCTATTGTGAGGGGAAAGTATTGCCTTACTCCCCCCAACACCACCTCAAGCTTTTTTCACTTTAGAAAGGACATTGTCCACCTATTTTTCCATAATTAAAAAATATGAACTTATTAACTTCACATGCATTAAACTGAAATCTCTCTCCTCACCAATATAATTCATTTTGGGTACTCGATAGTTTGAGGGGTTGGTTGTGGTTTCTTTTTGGTGGGTGGGGGTGGTTTGAGGTCCAGGCAATTTTCACAAGACGACACCAAGAGGGACAAAAACCTCAAATAGTTTTAAATAAAGCTGGGGAAGATAAAGTCTTAGGCAATGTTTTGTACCCAAAATAGGATTTTTAAAATTTTTAGTTAAAACAGCAAAAACTGCTTTGAGCTCGAATAGCATCTGGGAATACCTAACTGGAGTATTGGTCTGTAGCTTGATGCTCTGAGAGACCACACAAATGTCATGTAATGCACTTGACTAGATGTGTCATGTCAGGGCTGAAGTCCCCCCCCCCCAATAAATTTTAGTAATGTCATGTCAAAAAATCAATGACACATTCTGGAGATACTAGAATACTTTGAGACCACCACACAAAACACTCCATATACATTTTATTTCAATCTTCCGGTGGCAGAAGCCCTCTCACCCATTGGTGGATTCAAACGTAGTGTTCTAGGGACCCCATCCTTACCCCCTATGGACAAATGTGCGGAAGGAATAAAATTAAGATAAAATGATTTAGCTGATGTTTTGAGCCACATAACTTGAGTTATTCTCCTCTTTTGGAGGAGATGTTGTGGGGTTCAAGGAAGGCATCGTGCAGGTATATCTCAAGCCACATAGGGCTCCAGATTCTGCAAGGAAATCAGAGGCATCCCTATAGGTCTTAGGGAGTGAGATCCCATACAGATGACCTGCTTTACTGGACTCACTTCCCTCAAGCAGCACAACTCCTTCAGGAAACTTACTGCCGTCAGATGCTCTCCTCCCTTTACCAACATGCACTAAGAGCCACAGAGGAGACCAGAACTCCGGCACTTCTTTCCACTCTGAAATCTGTAATGTGCTGAGAGGAGCTGTTACCTGGCTCCATTTCCTGCACCTTAAACCCACGGAGCCTTAAAAGTGTGAAGGAGCATCTCTGCTTGGGGATGACTTGCTGTTTCTCTGCCACAAGTATAGAGTGCACAGTTTTCTAATACATGCTTCTTTGCTTCCCTTCAAGTCACATGATACAGGGGAATCACAACGTAGTCTAGTTCTTTATGCTGCTACAGTGCTGGCTCTAAGCTCCCCGTTAGCCTCACATAAAGATCTTTGCATCTCTATTATTTCTTTTGCTCACTTAAAAAAATACCCAAATATAAAAAATCATGAATAGATGTAAATTTATAGGAGATTATGCAACCCTGTTTATTTTATTCTCCGACTAAATGATCTCATGCATTTGTCTCCCTTTTTATGATAGGAAATCATGACTCTTAAAACAAATGAGCTCTATCAGACAATGCAGAGAGCACAAGAACAGGCACAGAGATTGAAACAGGAACAACGTATTCGAGAGTTGGCTCAAAAAGGACATGACATCTCAAAACTGCAGAAGAATCTTGGGGGAGGTGGTGGCGGCAAGTACCAAACTTTAATATATTTCATTTTATTTGGGGGGAGGGGGGGCTTGCATGAGCTGTGGATCCTATTTTTAAGAAAAAACATCCTGTCAGTCTAGTCATTGCTTCTTGGCTTCAGAAACTGAACAAAACTTTTATCCTTTTAAACTCCCTTCAGTCAAGTACCTCAAAAAGCTAAACATATATAATGTTAATCAAGCCTCAAACACCAAGCAGCAGCATCCATCTTTTATAATGGAAGAAAGACACAAGTGAAGATTTTCAGGAGCACAAGTACAACTGTTTTGGCTTTCAGAGGGACTTGCATGCCTAAGTCCTGTAATTTCTTTTGAAAATCTTCCCCAGAAAGGCTAAAAGATGTGGCCAAGGTCACACTGTGAGCCAACTGCAGAGTCAGGACTAGAACCCGGAAGCCCTAATTATTAAACTACAGGGATAGGGTTAACTTGATAGTGTGCTTTATATAGACCATTAATAGAAAATTGCTTACTTAAGTCACTTGTTTCTTCCTTTTTAGGTGATAAAATATGTGAGAGTTATAATACTGGCCTTTCAAATGTAAGTCATGATCATTGTTCTGATGAAGTGAGCAGTAAGATGCATCAAGATGTAAAAACCGTAACCTCTCCTCGGAAAGATACTGCTGTGCAGACAGGTATAAATTCCAAAAAATAATATGATTTAGTAGGATATCATGTTCTATAAGGAAAAAAAATAGTGGAATAGCTCTTTCATTAGCTCAGGCTATCAGTAGAGGCAAATCTTGTTTATATAGCACAGAGTAAAACCAGAAGTGACTGCTTAGACAGATTAGAGTATCAAGAGTAAATAAAATAGCAGCAATAGGAAACTAAGGCCTTGTCTAGATTAGAGAGTTTTGTCAGCGCAAGTTATGACGATGTACAGCCATTGCTGTAATTAAACCACTGTTGCATTTCCACACTATGGTCCTTGTGTCAGTGGAGCATATCCACAACAGCAACTCTTGCATCGACAGAGAGAGCAGTGCACTGTGGGTGGCTATCCCACTGTGCAACTAGCTGCAGGGTGCTTTGGGAAGGGTTTGCAATGCCTCATGGGTAGGACCCTACCAAATTCACAGCCATGAAAAATGTGTCAAACCGTGAAATCTGGTCTCCCCCCATGAAATCTGGTCTTATGTGTGCTTTTCACAGGGGAGACCAGCATTTCTCAAATTCAGGGTCCTGACCCAAAAGGGAGTTGTGGGGTGGGGAGAGAGTCACAAGGTTATTTTAAGGGGGGCGCGGTATTGCCACTCTTACTTCTGCACTGCCTTCAGAGCTGGGCAGCTGGAGAGCAGCAACTGTTATCTGGGCACCCAGCTCTGAAGGCAGCGTCCCGCCAGCAGCAGTGCAGAAGTAAGGGTGGCAATACCATACCATGCCATCCTTACTTCTGCACTGCTGCTGGTGGTGGCTCTGCCTTCAGAGCTGGGCTCCTGGCCAACAGCCACCGTTCTCCAGCTGCCCAGCTCTGAAGGCAGTGCCGTCACTCGTAGCAGCACAGAAGTAAGTTATTACTTAATTATTTTTTTTTTTTTAAATATTTCATTTATGTCAGCCAGGTCAACATGAGAAACTTAAAATATTGGCTTCTGCAGCTAACTCAGTCGTCTTCACCTTCATTTTCCTGTTTGTTCATAATCTGGAAAAGAAAAACAAGCTTTCCTGCTTTTTCAGGTCCCAAACGATTTCTCAATTTGGAATGAATTAGTCCAAAGAAAGAAAATATTCTTTCTTCACCGGCAGAAGAAGCTACTACTGTTAAAAGTGAGATTATCACTTCAACAGTCTCTGAATCCAAGTGTTTAAGTGACTTCCACCAGTTCACTGGTGTGATTTTCTTTAAAACATCAGCAGCAAACATATATTTCTTGAGTGGTTCACCCTTCACTCTGAAAAAGGAGTCTGGTGGCACCTTAAAGACTAACAGATTAATTTGGGCATAAGCTTTCGTGAGTAAAGCATAAGCACTTCTTCGGATGCATAGAGTGAAAGTTACAGATGCAGGCATTATATACTGACACATGGAGAGCAGGGAGTTACTTCACAAGTGGAGAACCAGTGTTGACACCTCCTCATCTATTATTGGGAGTGGACTACATCCACCCTGATTGAATTGGCCCTGTCAACACTGGGCAACAGGCTGATAACACGGCCTGCATCTGTAACTTTCACTCTATGCATCCGAAGAAGTGAGGTTTTTACTCACGAAAGCTTATGCCCAAATTAATCTGTTAGTCTTTAAGGTGCCACCAGACTCCTTGTTGTTTTTGTAGATACAGACTAACACGGCTACCCCCTGATACTTCACTCTGAAGTTTATTATAGTTGGCATTATGGAGGGATGATTGCTGGATGTCCATGTCATAGCCTACTCCTCTTCTCAATACTCGGTACCAGGGTCAAACCTTAACTGCTGAAGAATATTTGCAAGAAAATGAGCTGGAGATAATGCTTGTCCCATTCATTTTTTTAATACTTGTAATTTAAGTCTGTCATTGCATATTTCTCTTTTTAAGATCTCATTCAGTTCCTTCCAAATTTCAACAGCGTAAGCAATAAAACAGCTATTTCCCTGCATTTTGTTCAAGGCTACAGAAATAGGCTTCAGGGTATTCAGCATGTGTTCAACATTTCTCTTAAGCCCAATGTTGAGAACTTTGGCTGTGACAGTGCCATCTATTTTTTCACGATTTTGTTCACAAACTGTCATCACATTAGGCCAGTTCTTGATATAGTGGGGGCAGAGTGTAGTTCTGCCCCCAACAATCTTCTATTTATTGAACTTTTTGAAACTTTGTACTTTTAGAGAGGTAAGGGATTGACTCTAGTACACAAATTTGCAGAGGGACAATAGGGTTGAGGTCTTTTATTTCTCACCTCTATATATTATTTATTTATTTAAAAACATTTTTGCTGTTAACAAGAATGTTATCTCTGGAGACACAAATCCACAGTTTGAGAACTGCAAAATTAAGCATCTGATGGTATCTTCTAGACTGAGCACTGAGTCCCAATGGGTAGATAGAAACATTAACCTAAATAATCTATACAGAAGCTCCTGGAACCCCGTAAGATTGGGTCCCTAATCCATGAACTATTGGAACTCATTTACAAAACTTTTCTTAAACATTACATGAATATATTGTCTCATACTATAAAATTAGTATTTATAATTCCTATTCCATGATGGGATATCTTTGAGCCATAATGTATCTTAATTAAAACTATCTTTAGGTAGGTTTTTTTCCTCCAAAAGCATTTTATCAAAAAAAATCTGATTTAAATAAAAAATCCGATTTTTGTATTTATTTATTTTAAAAATCATTGATTTTTATCCACCCTGCTGCTTTTCAACTGCCCTTATAACCTGCAACCCAGCCACCTCTATCAGAAAGTATGGATCTGCTCTTCAGTATTGTGCATTAAGATCACAAGGCTATAAGAGAAGCCTAACAAGGGGCTATTCGGCTGGGGGGATGCCTTGAAGGAGCATATTAACATTGAACCACAGTGATGTGTGTTGCTTTAGTGTGCTGAGCCTGGCCTTGTTTGTTTGTACTGTGCTTTGAACCCTGTAATGATTACTGTGTGTGCATGAAAAGTAACACATTTAAAATCACTTTTTAAAGTGGCACTCTGTATTATAACCAAACTGATATTGCTGAACACTTACAAAAGAAACCCACAGAAGCAACCAATCCTGAGGCAAACACTGGTGTCTCCCCACCCCAGCTCAGCAGAGATTGGTACACCAGCAGGGGGAAGGGGATACTCCGACATCAGCCCCCACCTCCCTTCCCTGTACAGCAGTCTCTTCCCTTCTTGCCCCTTCCCTCCCCCCCAGCAGCAGCCTGCCTGCTGCTACAGTCCCAGTGCCAGGGACAGCTGGATTCCAAGTTAATGTTTTGATTCTGTGATTTCCTAAGAGTTCTCCCACAGCCTTCTCTCCCCACAGACCTAGGAGATCCACCTCTTCCCCAGTAGTCCAGGCAGGAGTGTGTTTGCTGCTGGAGCTGGCATGCTCAGCTGGGCAGTAGCTATGTGAGCTCTCCACACTGAGCAGTTTCAAAACTTCCTGGGCTTAGAAAGGGGAGGGGCACATGCCTATGTAGCTGGATACAGGGCTCTGGAGTTTAAAACAGTGATCAGAGCAGTCATGGAGGGCATCGGGGATACCTCCTGGTAGGCCAGTTACAGCAACGTAATGAATACAGTGTATATACTCAAAAAGAACAGGAGTACTTGTGGCACCTTAGAGACTAACAAATTTATTAGAGCATAAGTTTTCGTGGGCTACAACCCACTTCTTCCTGTTCTTTTTGAGGATACAGACTAACATGGCCGCTACCCTGAAACCTGTCAGTGTATATACTGATGCTCTGTCGATCTAACTTTGCCACAATAAGCTCTACGCTTCTCATTGAGGTGGTTTTTATTTTGTTGACACAGCAGGAGAGTTTGCTGGCAGGAGGAGCATTGTCATGCCTGCACCTCCACTGTTTAGTCAACAAAAGCCGCCTTTTGCTGACAAAACTGTGTAGCATAGACAAGGCCTAACGCTGGACGAGATGTGATATTCCTGAGAAAGGAAGGCATGCTTAGACTTATGTGCCTTCATGTTTCACAAGCACTGCATAAGAGTATTATCAGCCTGTTGCCCAAATTAACTGTATTACCAGGTTTGAATACATAGGGTGCTTGGCATAGTCTGTACCTATCTTATAACAAATCCATATGGGTCTGACTGCAGTGTGTGGCACTAACTCAAGGTCATGTGAGTAAACAAAATAGGACCCAGTTCAGCAAGGTACTTAAACATATACCTCACTTTAAACACATGAATATTCCCATTAACTTCAATGGAATGTGATGCTGTTGCAAAAAAAGCAAACGTGATTCTGGGATGCATTAACGGGTGTGTTGTGAGCAAGACACAAGAAGTCATTCTTCTGCTCTACTCTGCGCTGGTTAGATCTCAACTGGAGTATTGTGTCCAGTTCTGGGCACCGCATTTCAAGAAAGATGTGGAGAAATTGGAAAGGGTCCAGAGAAGAGCAACAAGAATGATTAAAGGTCTTGAGAACATGACCTATGAAGGAAGGCTGAAAGAATTGGGTTTGTTTAGTTTGGAAAAGAGAAGACTGAGAGGGGACATGATAGCAGTTTTCAGGTATCTAAAAGGGTGTCGTAAGGAGGAGGGTGAAAACTTGTTCACCTTAGCCTCTAAGGATAGAACAAGAAGCAATGGGCTTAAACTGCAGCAAGGGAGGTTTAGGTTGGACATTAGGAAAAGGTTCCTAACTGTCAGGGTGGTTAAACACTGGAATAAATTGCCTAGGGAGGTTGTGGAATCTCCATCTCTGGAGATATTTAAGAGTAGGTTAGATAAATGTCTATCTATCAGGGATGGTCTAGACAGTATTTGGTCCTGCCATGAGGGCAGGGGACTGGACTCGACCTCTCGAGGTCCCTTCCAGTCCTAGAATCTATGAATTACTCTCATGCTTAAGTACACGCCTAATATCTTATGAATTGGGGCCCTAAAGAGGTAGCGAAGATACTAGAAAATTGCTGCTAGTGATTTTGGAGTTAGGGTATAAAAGCATTTTGTTTAATAATTGGCAAAGCCTTCCACAATTCCTCCTTGCAAAACATGCATAAAAGTAGGTAGTATATCCAAATCTCATACAGTGAGGGTCCTTAGGGTAGTCAGGTACCTCATCACTACATGCCCGTAGGGTGGAGTAGTCTTGTCTGTCCCTACTATGTTTTAGCTCCCTGAAACAAATAGCCTTTGGCTCCACAAGCACTTACTTCCAGGTCTCTGCAGACCTCCCCTTTCTGTGCAGGTTAGTGCTAAGTATACACCAACCCCTTAGTCCTCAGAATGCTCCCTATAGTGTCCAGCCCCTGTCACTGGACATCCACCGTAATTACTAGGTTCACTATCCCCAGAGGAGCCAAATACACACAGCTTGACTGATAGAACTCAAAATCAGGTCATGTATAACACCACAACAGTGAAATGTACTTATAGTGAAAAATCAAACTTATGATCAAATATAGAGAGAGATACTGAGTAACGCTAGTGGGTAGAAACAGAACTAGTAACACTTATTAATCTACTTTATAAAATAGGAAATATAACCATTTTCTCACAGGGATTCAGTCTTAGACAGAGCTGCTGGTTTTCAGACAAAAAACAAGATCCAAATTTTCATGAATACATCTCACCCCTTTCAAGGGGTTTCCTCAGCCACTGGATAACTAAATGGCTTTTTGCTTCTCCTTATATTAACCAACACTCATTGTGTTGACCCTAGAGTCAAGATGTCTTGAAATACAAGTATAGCTCCCATTGTGTTCTGCTTACAATGCCTAAACTACACATGAACCTATGTAGCCATGTGACTATACATCCCTTTGTCTGGCAAAACTGGTTTTTCACCTGTGCTGGTGAGTAACATCTTGAAACAAACTATAGGGACATAACTTTTAATATACATAACTTTAAATATAAATCAGTACATACATTTCACAGGTTATTAAGGACTAGCATGATCCTGGCTTTCATTTAAGAACTCACATGGTATTCTTTATAGATAAATACTATAACAGCAAAGTGTTAGGTGTAGTGAGTTTGTCAGGCCTGCCAGGAACCTTTGCCAGTTGGTATTGAGAGGTCCTTTGGCTAACACATACCAAGACATTCCAATTTGTTCCCAGATGTCAAACATTATTACTAGAAATGACGATCAAGGACACTTTACATTTCTTAGCATATAGTTAAGGCAAAAATTATTTTATTTAGTAAAAATATACAGCCATTGTGTGCCTTTTAGTTTAACTAGATAAGTTTTTTTATTGCAACAAATACCTAGAGTAGGTGCACAGTCACTAACCTCCAGCCCTCAAGTGGGTTGGGAAATTCCATTGAAATATTTTTTGTTTCTTTAACTAGAAAGCTATATTTTGGGCTTGGCAGCAAGTATAGAAAGATCAGTGGAGATTTGCAAATTCTAAGGAATTAAGAAGTATTTGGGGTGTGCCTAATGTATGAAGGGGACTGGTAGGGTGGGAAGGTGGTTTATTTGTTTTAAACAATGAAAGAAAGTTTTCCCTTTTAGAAGAAGAGGTATGTTGTGTATTCAAACTAGGCAAATACAATTTAGATGGGGCTACTATAAGGTGCGTGCATAACTGGCTGGATAACCGTACTCAGAGTTGTTGTTAATGATTCCCAATCCTGCTGGAAAGGCACAACGAGTGGGGTACCGCAGGGGTCTGTTTTGGGACCGGCTTTGTTCAATATCTTCATCAATGACTTAGATATTGGCATAGAAAGTACGCTTATTAAGTTTGCGGATTATACCAAACTGGGAGGGATTGCAACTGCTTTGGAGGACAGGGTCATAATTCAAAATGATCTCCAATGACAAATTGGAGAAATGGTCTGAGTTAAACAGGATGAAGTTTAACAAAGACAAATGCAAAGTGCTCCACTTAGGAAGAAAAAATCAGTTTCACACATACAGAATGGGAAGAGACTATCTAGGAAGGAATACGGCAGAAAGGGATCTATGGGTTGTAGTGGACCACAAGCTAAATATGAGTCAACATTTCTAACTGTCAGGGTGGTTAAACACTGGAATAAATTGCCTAGGGAGGGTGTGGAATCTCTCTGGAGATATTTAAGAGTAGGTTAGATAAATGTCTATCAGGGATGGTCTAGACAGTATTTGGTCCTGCCATGCGGGCAGGGGACTGGACTCGATGACCTCTCGAGGTCCCTTCCAGTCCTAGAATCTATGAATCTATATATGCATCCCAGTCAGCTCCCCTCTTACTTCTGGGGAAAAAGAGATCAGCTGTGCCTTTCTTTAGGTTCTGCATTCCCCACCCCTCTTTCCAGGGTTTTCTTCCTCTCGATTTATCTCCTCCCAGCTGCTAGGGTTGTGTCTCTCCTCTGATTAGCCCTTCAGCTGTGGCTCTACTTGTTACTGGGTCTTCCACTTAGATCCCTATATTGACCTATATTGGTGGGGATTTGAGTGACAGGTTACTGAGTCAGCTCCTGACTCAGAACCTGTCACACACCTCACCATCTTCTTCCAAATGCTCTCTTTTCTTTTGGGCTGAGCTCTGCCTTTATCACCATCCTCTGATTTTTGTGGGACCTCATCTTTGGGTTTATTCACAGCTCCTTAATGGCTGTCTTCTGTTTTCCACCCACCCACCCCAAAAAAAACAACAACTGTGGGTGGGGATTGTCCCCACAATTCAGTCTCTGCCTGTCAGTAGAATGCTCTTGGCCTGAAGACAATCTGACCTTCCCTCTAATTTGTTGCTACTCTACCTCTAATTCTAGGCTCTCTTCACTCTCCATGACACTTTGTTCTGTCCCTGACATCTCATTCTTGCTCTGGTCCATTCCTGGGACTTCCCAGGAAACCCTTGTTTTATCAGCTATATCCCTATGGGTCTCAGTCATCAGCCCCTGTTATACCTCTGTTTTCCTTCCTCCTCTACCAGACTCTCTTCTCTCTTGTTGACCTTCCTGACTTTTCTCTCCCTGCCTGGGTTTTTTTTATTTCTGACAGCCCCTTTCTTCTAGCTCCTTTTCCACATTCCATAACTGACCCTGTGAGCTCCTTGGAGTTTCCTCTCTCTCACTGGGAAGGGTTTCCAGTTCAGACCCAACACAACTGTATGGGGTAAAGCCTCCACCACTCCCACCTTCCATATAATCACTCTCTTGACCTCCAAGAGGAATGTCTCCTTTCCCCATGTATACATTCTAACCTTACTGCCCTCCCTGGTAACATCTACTGGAGTTACATCAAGTCTCTCAGAACAAAAGCACTAACTTGCAGTCCATACACGAACACTCTCTATGGGTCCTGGCCACCGACATTTGGTAACACACCATCCCTCTTCTGGCAGAGTATGAGGGCCCTTTGGACTTCTCTCTCCTTTTCTCAGTCCCTTTTCCTGGCTGAGCATCTACCAACTTCTTTCTCATCTCCTGTCTCAGCAAGAGATGAACTGTCTTTCTGGGTAGGTCAGCCTCTACGAATTTTTCAGTCAGCTTCCCCACGCTGTCCAATGTTGAGGATTGATGCCTGTTCACCCATATACTCCCCACCACAGGAAGACCTTGCAAGAACTATTCTACGATCAGACATCCATCACTTCCTCCACCCCCTGGCTCTCTGGGGGTAACAACCAGCTAGTAGCCCAGACTTGACAGCCTCTGTGCTTTTCACCATCCTAAATTTCTGTTGGGACCTTTCTGACAACAGAACCATCCTATCTGCGATGGCATGTTCTTCACTTAGGGTTGCTTGGGCTTTGCCCATCAGATAAGGAGCCACTTGCAAAGCCCATGATGTCTTATCCCAACCAGAACTTAAAGCCACCCTCTCAAAAGTTTGGTGAAAGGCCTCAAGGTCATTTTTTGGAGCCACTTTACAATGTCCAGTTCCCTGGGCTCTATTGTTAACCCCGACCACGGGACGCACCAGATTCTGCAGTATCCCATGCTGTATGGCCATCTGTTCCTTGATAAAGTCCTGGAGAACATTCTGTTGGTCTGCCTGCCACACTATCTGGGCCTGCTGCTCTGGTTGGTAGGACTGTTGAAAAAACTGTGTGGACTACTGCAGCTCCTTTTACTATTCCATAATCCATTTCAGGATTTCTTCCATTTCCCAGACTATTGACCCTGGCGCTGGCTCCCTCTTTGGCTTCCTGCACAGATGAGGGACACGGGTCCTGGAGAAGCCCCCAAGTATGTTGCAGGGTGGTCCCCTGGGAGTCTCTCTTGCCTTAGGTACAGACCCACACACTCCAGCCAACTTCCCCACCACTGTTCTTTATTATAGCGTTCTATCAGGCCACTACCTATAGTACTATTTACATATGTACAAGTCCTAGTCAGCTCTCCTCTTACTAAGGAAAAAGGAAGCAGTACTAAGAACAACCAGGTCTGTCTTCCTTCAAGTTCTGCACCTCCACCCTTTCCAGGGTTTCCTTCCTCTCTATGTATCTGCTCCCAGCTGCTAGGATAGCTTTTCCCTCTAATTAGCCCTTCAGCTGTGACCCTATTTGTTAATTGGTCTTCCACTTAGATCCCAATTAACCTATATTGGTGGGGATCCAAGTGACAGGTTACTGAGTCAGCTCCTAACTCAAAACCCCTGTCAGAGAAGAGAAAAAAGAAACCAGATTGAGAATGCCTGTTACATTCAGTAGCACTTAAAATGGTGAATATGATCTAACAAACAATGAACAAGATGCACCTTAGATATTTATATAAAAGCTTCATGTTGTTGTTCATCATTGGGCTATCACAATACAAGATGAACTCTATATATCAAGACAATGTAGTTTCATTTCATTTATATTTTAAGTTTTCTTACATTTTGTTCCCCATGTTTTTAAACATGGACTGAGTTTATCTGATCACTATGTTGGTTCTCCCCTGTGCTGTTTACTCTGAAACATCAGAAGGAATAAAAGAGTATGCCAATATTGTAGCAACCAATGTTTTGAATGAAGTGAGTAGTAATGCATTTATAGACTAAATACTGAAATATAAATCAAAGAAGTCATGTGGCCTGCTTAGAAAAATATAAAAGAGATACTTTTGTTTTTAGATGACTTTGACACCAGAGCATATATCAGAACTGAAACATGTACTGAGCCAGTTGTAGAAAGAAGAACTGTGGACTGTACATCTCCAGATATTTCCATAGAATATAAAGAGAAATTTAACATCAAAAAATGCAAGAAAGAAATGCAGTATCCAGATAAAACTAAAATTTCAGAAAAAGAGAATAACGGCAGTTACAGTGATTTATATAACCAATTTGCAAGAAAAGAGAAACAAACAAAACCTATGGAAAAATATGGAAAGAGACCCGACTGGAACATAAACAAACCTGGGAAAAGGTATATTCCAGCATCAGAAAGATACCCTAGACGGCTACAAAAGCAAAGGGAGGAAAAGAAAGTAAGACGACAGATAGAGCTGCTTCAATTGGTAGAAAGAAATACTCCTGGCAAACTCTGCCAAAAGAAAGAAGTCTCTCCAGAAAGGCCTCCTTCACCTCACCAGGAAACTAACACAAAGAGTAAGGGACATGCAGTCACAAAGGTAATGATTTGGTGTTTAACAGCAAAAATTTTTCATCATAACCTTGGCTCACTTAATATCTCATTTGTGTCTGGGCTAGATCATTGGTGCAACTCCAGCACTTAGTTCAGTAACGTGGGTATTCTAGTGACATAATACGTTCAGATTTCACTCACCTGGATTTTGATGTCACCATAACCCTCCTCTGTGTATTTATTCCCTGTTATTTAGTTGTCACTTATTCTTTGTGTAAAGACGGAATCTGATTGGCAGCAAGATACAAGTCTGTGTATCATTGTACTCTTGGGCCTGGTCTACACGAAAATAGTGTAGCTGAAATCGACGTATCTTAGATCGACGTAGAATTACTTACTTTGCGTCCTCGCGGCACGGGATCGACGGCCACGGCTCCCCCGTCGACTTTGCTTCCGCCTCTCGCTGAGCTGGAGTTCAGCAGTTGACGGGAGAGCGATCGGGGATCGATTTATCGCATCTACACTACAAACGATAAATTGATCCCCGATAGATCGATTGCTACCCGCCGATCCAGTGGGTAGTGTAGATGTACCCTTCAAGATTGAAATTATGAAACTGACTTGACCCTCTGTGTCCATCAAAGGCAGGAAAACATACAGGAGAACAATGTTAATTTTCACAAACAACCAAAAAAGCCATTGTTGACTTGTGAGAGAATTTGTGACAGCAAAGTACATACTTCATAATTGCACCTTTTCTTCCTTCTCCCATTCCACTAAACACACATAATCAGCAGCCCATGGCTGAAAAAAAATCCTATCTTCCCATACTTTAAAGAAAATACTGCTGATACTGCTCACCTCCCAGCATTGACATTGTGCCTCATTCCTTCCTTCACACCAGGCCTACCTTCCAGTGAAAAATGTGTCTGTGAGATAAAGTGACCTCTGTAATTCTGTATAGCCAGCCAAGAAGCCATTTATTTGTTTGGCTGAAAATGAATGCTACAAATGCACTACTTCAAAGACTGTAGGCACAATAAGTAATCTGTGAAATTCCATAGGTATTCATGTATGTGTCTTAAATGAATGTGGAGGATAGAATTGCAAAATTGAAGACAGTTTTTCACTTATGTTAGTCAACGACGATGGCAGTTACAACTGAGTTCTGCAGTTGGTTTTCAGGAAAGTTGGCCTTTAAGTGAAAATACAAGATAAATTGAAGTAGGGTATAAATTGCTTGTTCAAAAGTCTAATAAACCATATATAAATTAATAGTTTTCATTTATAAGAAAAAACTGTTTTCCCTGGTGTCTGGAAAAAGGGACCTACATTTAATAATAGTGCTCAGCCTGAAGCTTTGGGTAGTATGGATCCAGCCATAAAATGTACTGCATCAGGTCCTATATCCTGGTGGTTCTGATTGTTCCAACCACCTGTAGGTACTTTTCCACCTATATTTTTATATATATAATATAATGTGTGTGTGTATTTCCATAATCCTACTTTATACCATGGAGAATTATTCACTCTCACATCCCTTTCGTCCCTTAGAGATTTCAATTTTGTGTTTCCCTGATAGGATGCCAGCCCTTTTTCTGAGTTGGTGATTAGGTGTTATGTCTCACCTGCTTTGATGCAACAGCGTTAGCAGAGATCTCAGCTGCTTCCTTGGCTTCACAAGAGTCGAGGAAGGAATTCTTGCCTAATCACTCTTCCAGGGTACCACTCCTATGGACACCCCACTAGACAAACTGATTCTGAGGCTTGAAATTTTAACCCTTAATTTCTCTAGGAGTAGCAGTTAGTGGTACCTCTAGTGCAGTGGTGGGCAACTAATCTGATTGTGAGCCTTGAAACATTTTTGCTGATGTTGATAGTCTGCTCGTACGGCTCCCTGCAGCTCCCAGTGGCCACGGTTTGCCATTCCTGGCCAATGGGAGCTGTGGGAAGTGGCGGCCAGCACGTCCCTGCGGCCCGCTCCTTTCCGCAGATCCCATTGGCCAGGAATGGCAAACCGTGGCCACTGGGAGCTGCGGGGGCAGGGGGTAGCTGTGCCTGCGGATGGACAATGTCAGCAAAATGTCTCGCGGCCAGCAATCAGATTACCCTGATGGGCCGCAGGCTGCCCACCACTGCTCTAGTGTCCAGAACGTGTCCTTCTCTGAGTTAGTGAGGTTCCCTCTAATGGCAAAACTTGGTCAAGGAGTGTCATGATCTCAAGGGTGCCCCCTTGAGTCACAAACAACCTGTACACACCCAACCTCCAATCATTACTAGCATTACAGACCTTAATGTCCCTGGTGTTCTTACCTTTTGCATCAGCTCTGGAAATCCCAAACTTACTCTGCACATTTAACTTCATGGAGGTGTAAGTTGTCTTCAGAGAATTACATCAGCAATGAATTTGGTCTGCAGTGTTTATAATAGCATCTCTTTGATTAAAGGCTTAGATAAGTATATTTCCCCTGAATTCAGGTCTAACACTACTTTAGGAACTTTAGAAGGAAAAAAAACATTATAAAATAAAATATATATTATAAAAAATTAGAATTTTTTTTACTTCTTTTGATCTTATTCTAGGAGGAACAATCTCAGAAGAGTCATTTGAATGAAGAAAGGTAGGTCTGCATTCTGAATCAGTTATTACAAGGAAATTAAGAATGAGAAATTAGGTATGTTTTAGTGCCATTTTTACTTTTTACTAAAAATATACCATTTTTAAGTAAAAGTTTATATATATCTTAAGTAAAAAACATTTCAGAGAGTACTATACTTGGGTAAACTATGATGGACATTTAAGTATAAAAGTATGGCAGCTGATCAAATGTGGAGTCTTTCAAAGGTTCTTTGGATTTGCTTTAGATTTGGAGTGTTCTGATCTCCCTTAACCCCTTCATAACTGGAATGTCAGATGTCAAAGATACTGTACTTGTAATGAGAGAAAAATACACAAATAATTCCCTCATGGTTGTGGAGAAAAGCTTTAAACATGAACTTGACTGGTTTTCAGTGCTACAAGGCAAATTAAATTAATTTAACATTTATTACTAAAATACTGGATGATTTTTAAGTTAATTGTAATTTGGGGGGGGCCTTACTCACTATTTTTGAACGGTTGGGATTGGCAATACAGGAAGTACACATTTTTGTAAACTCTGCTCCTGTTGTCGCTGACTAACTTCCCTCATAGACTGCTTTAAGCACCCAGGTGCCAAATGAATCCTTATTGAAGGGCCCATTCTTGCAACCTCTCTGTGTAAGGAGAAGATATTGGATCAGATCAAAATAGCCTTTTGATGTGCTTCATTGTGAGCTAAACGCATATATTAGACAGCAGAATCTGTCCCAAAATGAGGGCAAGTTTAGTTATTTAAGAACAGGATCTACTCTTTTCCTTTCTGTCGCTTGGGCAGGGAACATGACGTTATGCAGTATATATTTTTTGCCTAGCACATCTATTTGCATTTGCCTTCATAAAAAAGGGTTTAGAATGCATTTTATCCTTAAAAGAACTAGCACAGATTTAATTAATATGAATTACTTATATAAATTGCACAGAGCTTGTTTTCAGGTACAGAGAGAATGACAAGCAAATGGCTAATTCTAGAAAACAGGTATTTCTGTTAAATGTTTAAAATAAAAGTGTCAAATACTATAGAAGGAAAACTGTAGGATGCCACTCAGTCTAGGAAAGGGGCCCACAATTGTCTGCAAGCTAATAGAAATAGAATATTCATGGCCTGATTCTCCGGTCTGGCCAAGCCTTCAGACTGCTCTTTGGTCCCAAGTGACCATTTTGGCAGGTGAGAATAACCAGAACTGTGCAGGTTCTCCCTTTCATCAACCCATGCAGCCTATCCTGGAGTGTCAAGAGAAGTAGCGTAGAGTCATTATGCTGATTCTTTGTCATCTGGGAATTCCTAATTAGCAAGATCCTTGAGTTTCTGGCCACATTGCGCTAAAAGCGTGAAAAGCCTAAATGTTTGTAGTGCACATAAAGCACATAGGGGAGGGAAGACATCATTTTAGATTTTGTTTAAAGATCTATTAAACAATATTTCATTAGTTTTTAGGCGTATTAATAAAATGAAGCATATTGCTTGAAAATTTTGGTCTAACTAAAATTGTTTTGCACAGATCTGAATCACCACCTGTTCCAGCAGTTAAAAACAGATTATACCAAGTACAACAAAGGCAGATAAATACTTCTAATTTCCCAATTCAGAATGGCAATAGCGGAAGAGAAAAAAATATCAACACAGACATGCAACAGAGGAAATCGTCTTCTCCAGTTATTGAAGCTGAACGGCCACCCTCTTCTCATTTTATTCCCTATGTGCGAACAAATGAAATTTATTACCTTGATCCAGATGCACCAATGACTAGACCTTCAACACATGATCCACAATATCGACAGTTTAATGGTACTGAAACATATTGTAAACCGATATTAAGATGGGGGAGGGAGGGGTTATAGTGATTTAGTTTTAAGAGTTGTGTGAATACCTGATGTAAATAGTGCACTGAAGTCTCTGACATTTATCCTTATAAAGGATCCTTATCAGTTGTGGCGCAGTATTATACAGAGAGCCTGTACTTGGTAGGCCACTAATGGATAGTGTTAAAAGAAAATAAAGTTAACAAAGCTAAACATTCGTATGCCCCGTCATGCTTCAGCCACCATTCCGGAAGCCATGATTCCATGCTGATGATGTTCATTAAAAAAATAGTGTGTCAATTAAATTTGTGACTGAACTCCTTGGAGGAGAATTGTATGTCCCCTGCTCTGTTTTGCCCGCATTCTGCCATATATTTCATGTTATAGCAGTTTCGGATGATGACCCAGCACATGTTGATTTACGAACACTGTCACTGCAGATTTGACAGAAGGCAAAGAAGGTACCAATATGATATTTCTAAAAATAGCTACATCACTCGACCCAACGTTTAAGAATATGAAGTGCCGTCCAAAATCTGAAAGGGATGAGGTCTGGAGCATGCTTTCAGAACTCTTAAAAGAGCAACACTCTGATGCGGAAACTACAGAACACGAACCACCAAAACAGAAAATCAACCTTCTGCTGGTGGCATCTGACTTAGATGATGAAAATGAATATGCATTGGTCCACTCTGCTTTGGATCGTTATTGAGCAGAACCCGTCATCAGCATGGATGCATATCCTCTGGAATGGTGATTGAAGCATGAAGGGACATATGAATCGTTAGTGCATCTGGCACATAAATATCTTGCGACGCCGGCTACAACAGTGCCATGCGAACGCCTGTTCTCACTTTCAGGTGACATTATAAACAAGAAGCGGGCAGCTTTATGTCCTGCAAATGTAACCAAACTTGTTTGTCTGAGCCGATTGGCTGAAATAGGACTGAGTGGACTTGTAGGCTCTAAAGTTTTACATTGTTTTATTTTGGAATGCAGTTATTTTTTTGTACATAATTCTACATTTGTAAGTTCAACTTTCATGATAAAGAGATTGCACTACAGTATTTATATCAGGTGAATTGAAAATACTATTTCTTTTGTTTTTTACAGTGCAAATATTTGTAATCAAAAATAAATATAAAGTGAGCACTGTACATTTTGTATTCTGTGTTGTAATTGAAATCAATATATTTGAAAATGTAGAAAACGTCCAAAAATATTTAAATAAATGGTATTCTGTTATTGTTTAACATTGCGATTAATTTTTTTAATCACTTGACAGCCCTAATGGTAACCAAAATTTACAAGATAGGCAAAGAAAAAAAAATGCTTCTTAAGGACTTAGTTTGTTTTAAGGATATTTACTTTGTATATTTTGATATGTAATATTGACAATTTGTGTTTTAATGGTTATGCAGCTTTAACTTTTTTGAATCTCAGCGTCCACTGGCATTAACAATTATCATCTACCCCTAGTTGTCCGATCTCCCCATAATTTCTTGCAACTGTGAAAAGTTAAATCTATAGAAATAGAAAAAACATGCTTAAAAATAAACATTGATATTTTCCGTTAATTATTAAAAAAAAAAATTCTGCAAAGCCTATGTAAAGATTACTTGGAAGAAATTAAAGTAAAATTGAAACAGTTACTTAGTATAATTAATTTGATTTATACTTATCTTTAGATTCTTGCCATACACCACGACAGATTTTTAGTTCTGATCATGTGAGAGATCCACTTCTTAATCCTAATGTGGTGAAAAACAGAGACCGACAACAGGCAATCCTCAAAGGACTATCAGAATTACGCCAGGTACAGTATGAGCTAAATCTGAATTGAACATTTTAAAGTTTTGTATTTTCATAATCATTTCCCATCCTTTTAGCCCTAGTCTTGATTCTATCCCTGTTTTTCATCCTACTTTTTTGCCCTGGTGTTTCTTATATTACTCTCATCTTTAGCTTCTTTCTTTTCCTAGCTCTGAGACAGTTGAGCACTTAAGAAAGTTGGAAGGGGGTGATTCAACTCTGGGATAAAAGTGGAATAATTTTTTCACAGCACATCAGGACCCTATCTTAAGGGGATGACATTCCCACAACTGGTGGTTGAGCCTGTCAAGGTGTAGCTATCCACTCACAGCAAAAGACTTAACAGGGCTGGCAATCATATAGCAATTATGAAAAATATTTTACTTTGTTAATCTGAAGTATGAATTGTTATAAACACCTTCCCTAAATTAGGTTTTATTTTGTCAACATGGAAATCTGTTTTTGGATTCCCAGACTATCTATAAAAATAAGAAGTGACTTAACAAAGTCATATAACTGAATTTGTTCAAAAGAAAAGCATGTGCACATTTGTATAAGGTACATAATGTTTGCTTCGTTACCTCTAGTAAATTAATGGTAATGACATAGCTCCACAAGATTTAGTGAAAACACTTTGAATGAGATCTGTTTCTTTTTAGTGAAAAGTTTAAAATATTTAAGAGTATGGACACTGCACATAAAACATCAACTGATGCCTCTGAAGGCTACATACTTTTTTATATGGGGTCAAGATACTATTGAGATGATGTTGCTATCCATCTAGTTAGTAAAACAGGAGTGATTTAGTGGATAATAGAATGTGGTTCAAAGCAAATATGCTCACTGCAGCTGGATGCAGTGAGTCCTTGTCTGGCTACAGAAAGAAAGACATTTTGGGGTTCTTTAAGGAGCAGTCCAAGGAATTGTGAGGAAAGGGGAACTCATCTGAACAGAGACAAGCAGGAAAGGGAAGCAGCAAGACCAGGTATGGGAAACACTTGCACAACAAGTGCCCAAGAGGTGCGGGTATTTATGCATCTCAGTAAGAACACTCTCTCTACTTCAGGCCAGTCTTTCTGCATGGCCAGGCCAATTGAGGTAGTAGACTTGGATGATCAGCACAAATGCTTCATAGTTTTCCTCTGCTAAATGACCTGGTATAGGTGGGTGGGAGTGCAAAGTGCATACTATAACAAAACTCCTAAAATAGCTCACATTTTAATACCCTACAAGTTTGCATATCTTTCACACAGAACTTTTTTGGTGTAAGTGAAAGTATGCCTATTCATAGGCATAACAATAATGCCTTTCGTTCTGAACATTAAACATCAGTTTGAACTGCTAAACTACAATACTAGAAAACTGGCCTTTGCAAACAGTGTTTGTGTCACTTTATTTCATTCAGTATCAGGTTCTTTTCAGGTTGCACTCCCATTCTGCAATTAAAAATTAATTCATGAAAGCAGGAACACTTACTAGTGGAACTTCAACTCTCTGACCTACTTTGCATTATTTTCCTAATGAGAATATGTCCTAATGTAGTGTCATATTGTTTGGTGCAGCAGTGGTCTAACCAAAAGATCAGCAGGTTCTACCAGTAATTTATTGACAGAAGTAATTAATTTGCAGTTTTGACTAGTGCCACTTCTTTCACCAAAGCATTACAGCTATAGAAGCACGACAAATACGTTGGGTAAAGCAGCTAGAGGGAGAAAGTCTGCAAGCATTCCAGCAGAACTATAAACAGTTACAATATATTGTAATAATTACTGTGCTTCTAGGGAGACATGCTTCTGCCCCTGCACATTTGGTACACCGGTAGCAGATATACCCCTTTCCCCACACAATGCCCCTGCAAAATATGAGGAAGACAAAGGTGACAGTCGTCTTTATTGTCCAATTCTGAATGAGCTAGCTGGGATTCCAAAATCGCCAGACCTTAGCTGGCATGTACACGTGGGAGATTGTAAATAGAAACTGTCTATGTAGCTGGATCCATTACATTGTCCAATTCCATTTGGCTGGGTTTCTCTGAGCTCGTGGAAATGCTTGCCAAAGATCCATCACTTTTGAATATTCCTCTAGCTACACCATATTTGCAAAATGGTGTTCAATTATGGGGACTGAAGCCAGCATGTTGCTGAGGATTCCTGCAGTTTGTTCTAGGTGAGCTTAGCAAAGAAGTTCGGTGTTAGTGCTTTACGGTGTTGAGATCAGTGATTTCAGGTTTAGTGTAGGGGGGTGAAATAGGGATGTTTTCCTACCTACAGGAATACAGGAGCAGTGGTATCCTTAGCTGCCACCACTCCTTGGCCTAGGAAAGGTAGAAATTAAAAAAAAAAGTGGGGGGAGGGGTAAAAAGGAGGATGACCACAGCCTCCTCCCAAAAAGCAGAGATATCTTCCTCTCCTCTTTCAACTATGATGGAGCAGTGCTCCATTTTCTCCATCACAGGTGTAGCAAGATCTGCCACTCAAACTTAGTCATCAGGGAAAGGTATGGTAGGCAGCAAAACAAAAAAAAACAGTGAGTTCTAGTCACCTCCTTTCCAGTGACTGACTACCTTAGCCCCTATTTGTGAGCAAGATCTCATAAATGTATTTTAGGAAGACTGCAAGTATCTTTCTCTCCCTCTTACTGAGAGGTTGCACAGGGTCATTTCTGGCAGATATAAGAATAGAACTGAGGGACCAGCTATTGTTCTAAGTCTCAATGGTCACAGCATGCAAGGTGCAGCCCTGGTGTAGTTAGTGAGGGGCAAAAGAGCCTTTAGGCCACCTTTCCACTTTCTGAGCACATTCCAGGGTCTGTGCAGCCTCCAGTGTAAGTTCTGGCAACCTTGAGGCTACTGTAACACTCTCACTGTTTATTATTAATACTTTCTAATCTACTTAAATTTTCACAGTAGTGCAAATTTGTGGGTTTTAAGCATTTTTTGAATCACAGTTGTGGGATATTGGGGGGGGTCTACTACAATTAATGATAGACAGTGAGCGTCAAAAAGTTAAAGCTTTTTAACTTAGCACACAAATTGTCAAGATTATATGTCAAAACATGCAAAATAAACATCCTTAAATCAAACTAAGTCCTTAAGCAGCATTTTTCTTACTTTGTCTGTAAATGTCAGTTACTACTGATAGAAATATTTTTTTCATGTTTGTGTATGTATGGCAAAACCAACATTTTACCAATAAAAATCTCATCTTTCCACACCTAAATATATGACAGTCTAACATCATACCTAGGGGCCTCGCTGCACCTTGGAATTGCCAAGCCCATACAATTTTGCCACTTCAGTTCCTGCCGCCAGCCTATCTCTATGTTAGGGCTTATGGTGGGGGTGCACAGGAGCAAAAGGCTTACGTAAGGGACCATCTTTTTGTTCAGCACCTAGTCCCGTGGGGTCCTGGCAGGGCCGGCTCTAGGCACCAGCAAAACAAGCTGGTGCTTGGGGGCGGCACATTTTTAGGGGCGGCATGGCCGCTGCTAGAATGCCGCCCCTAAAAATGTGCCCCGGCCGCCCTAGCTCACCTCCGCTGCTGCTGCCACGGCGCGTGAAACAGCTGATTCGCATGCCGCTACTCGTCCTCCCTCCCAGGCTCTCAAGCCTCCCTCCCTCCTAGGCTTGAGAGCCTGGGGGGAGGAGGCAGGGCTGGGGATTTGGGGAAGGGGCGGAGTTGGGGCCGGGGGTGGGGTAATTAAAGAATTGTTTTTGCTTTGGGTGGTAAAAATCCTAGAGCCGGCCCTGGTTCCCTGTGCAATCTTAGTGGGGCGTTTTTCCTACTTTGAGTGCTTGACTTACTATAGTTTTTTTTTTTTCATAATTACATATTTTAAACTGGTTAAAGAGCCTTACACGTATGAATAAGAAATAAAGTAGAAGCTTGCCACTGCGCCTATTTTGTGCAGAAGGAAGAGCATTTACTTTGTATCCATTATTTCAGGGTCTCCTCCAGAAGCAGAAGGAGTTGGAGACTGGTCTAATTCCAACCATAAATCAAGAAGAAAACTTTATTTCTCCATTTTAAAAAAGGTACACATGTATACAAAAACATTCAGCTTTAAAAATGTCAGGCACAGCACTTTATATTTGCTACTGTAATTTACTAACTGCATCTAAATCTTTTTTAACCAAGGTCTTAACCTGTCACATTTCATGTAGGAGCTATGTGGTTTCGTTCCCTTTCCTCCTCCCCCCATGTGGTTGTTTGAAGATGCTTGAATCTAATATATAATGCATTTGCTGTTTAGAACGGTCTTCTGCTTTGAACATTTCTTAAGATTATGTAGTAGGAAAACAGCAGTATAGAAAGTTTTTATTTACATTAATTTTTTGTAGAATTTAAAATGTATGTATTTTTGGTATAAATAAATGTATTAAATATTTAATGACATACCAATTTTTGCCTCACACTAAAAAAATAAAATTAGACCAAATATCTTCCCCTTTCAGTGTTGCCTTGCCCAAAAAGCTGTCTGATCACTTAGATAAATAATTTGTGTGCTAGTGAGCAACCCAGCAATAAAAAAAACAGCATATGTATTGAATAAGCTAGCTAAAACTGAATGGCAGTGCTTATTGTCCAGCTATGCCAGAAAGAGGACAAGAGACACGCAGCATGGTTTAGTTAGGTCACAACTTCCTTCTTAAAAGTCTGGGAGTACCTGGCCGATAGAAGTGTACAGTGCAGATAATTCCATAATCATTTCAATATATAGCTAGGAGCTTCTGTCAGCTCTCCCCCTTATCTACCCTCGTTCCCAGCCACCCCACAGCAGGGACCTCACCTTCCCCCCTCCTCAAATGAGGGTTAAGGGAGACTATAAAGAAGGGGGAGAGTTGGCTCCCTGCTATACCAGCCATAGGAGTCCCAACCCTCCCCTTATCCCCTCCCATTTCTTCTCCTTTAAATCCTTTACCAGTGCATTTTATTTGATACGGTAGCCCTTCCCCATGGAATACCTGCAGTGGGCGTCTGCCAAAAGAGGCACCAGCAATTAGCTTGGCTACCCCTCCCCCAGTTAACCAGGTGCCCAGACATCTCCTAATGCCCCCTTTAGTATCAGCCAAAAACTTCTCAGCTCCCAACTCTGACAGGTGGACCCCATCCTCCCTGAATAATTCTGGTGCCTCATATACAATGCCTGGATGTGAAAAGACTGACCCTCCTATGACATCCATGAATTTGGCCACCTGCCTCTTCACATACCTCCTAGCCTAGCCTTGTTGAACCCTAAACTCTCTCATTATATACACGAGAACCACACACATCTGAATGTGCGCTTTGTAATAGAGTTGTTTCTGTATGGCAATCTGTCTAAAGTTTAATAATGAAAGGAAATTGAGAGTATTTTTCTTCATGATGACTTTGCATGTGCCATACAGTGGCTTAGTTCCTAATAGTTTATTCTATAATACAGAATACAGTTTGATATTCCAGAAGGAATAGCTTTTTGTATCTATACTAGATACAGTAAAATGAAGTGAAGGGATTTCTAAAATTAGAAGAACAGCTATCTTTTTATAGAAGTGTTTACTTAAGATGCATTGAGTATTTTAAAAATGAATACCAGCTGGAAATTACCAAAAAGAACAAGGAGTACTTGTGGCATCTTAGAGACTAACCAATTTATTTGGCATTAGCTTATGCCCAAATAAACTGGTTAGTCTCTAAGGTGCCACAAGTACTCGTTGTTTTTGCTGATACAGACTAACACGGCTACCACTCTGAAGCTTGAAATAAGTTTGCTTTAAAAATAAATAAATAAATAAAGTTTTAGCTATTATAAGTAATGAGTGCACGTGCCAGTTGTGGCTTAATAACCACATTTTGCCTTTAAAAAAAATTGTCCCTTGACTGTACTAAAACCTAAACTGACTGCAACAAAAATAAACTAGTTTTCTTATATTACACTTAGATGGTAATGGACTTAAACTAATACTAAATTAAAAAACAAAACACATGGTAATATGCCAGAGTTTGTTTTACCATCCACATAGTATTTTCTGGAACTCTTCTCTATAGTATTCACAAGACTGGGCACAAAGAAAGATGATACATGTGTGCTTCAATAATTGAGTTACTACAGAAAAATGTTCGGGGAGGAGGGGGAAAGGAGACAAAAATCTAGCACAATACATATAATTTGTCTGGCTATGCCAAAAGAATGACAAGAGACAATTAGATAGGGGTTTAATCAGGCTGCAACTTTATTAGAAGATGTCTGGGACTAACACGGCGGATGGAGATATATATATATATATAAATAAATAAATGAGAGAGAGCACGTGTGCTTTTACCAGCCCACCACCTTTCCATTCATGTCACTCCAGCAGATTCACTGCCGGGAACCTCCAATTGCAAGTGTCTTCTACCAGCTTCCCCCCCACACACCTTTTTTATCCAGGTCCCTCCAGTAATTCCCTTGCTAGGACCTTACCGACCCCCCACCCCTTGTAGGAGGGTTTAAGGTAGACTATAATCATCAGGGGTTGGCTCCCTGCCGTACCAATCAGAGGAGTCCCTAACTGCCCCCAGCTCGCTCAGATACCAAGCACTTCTCCTCAATTCCTTTCCCAAGCCATTTATCCATTCTTCTGTGCCTTAATTTATGGAGTACCTGCACTGAACATCCACCACAAGGAGGTGCCAGCCATTAGCTTGGCTGCCTTCTCCCCACAGCCAGCCGAGTTCCCAAACATCTCCCAATACCTTCTTTTACATCAGCCAAAAATATGGCAGCACCTGAGTCTGACAGGTGCACCCCATCCTCCTGAAACAACTCCAGTGCCCCATAGACTATACCAGGATGTGAAATTACTGCCCCCCAGGACAACAAGAATTTGGCCACCTCCCTGTTCACATACTTCCTGGTTTTGTCCACCCTGGTGGGATTTATGGCTCCTGACCATTCCCGACATGGAAGCATATTCAACCAGACAATATTAACCCCTGGAAAAATTCCCAGGACCTGCATCAGGTCCCTCCTAGTTCGAAGCATTAATTCCACCCCTTTAAGTGTTCCCAGATCATTTTCTCCCAGGTGTATCACCAATATATCCAGTGGCTGCTGATGCGCTTGCACAGCATACAACAGCAGTATCAGTTGATCCTATAACATGCCCCTCCGTGCGTGCCAACTGAGTAATGCTTCGCCACCGAATCCTAGCTGGGAGCCCTTGGGCAACCTGGATGCGTGCATATGCACCCAAAACACAATACTGTGCCCACAGATCCACACCCTCGTGTGTATAGCCGGTTGTCCTGTATCTGAAATGAGAACACAACTGATTAATGTTGATTTTCCACCTGTGGTCTTACATACGTTCTGTTTGCATTAGACTGCCAGAGCCTGATTGCCTGAATAGCCTCTCTTCCATATCTATCTGTGCTGCTGCTGTAGCCACCTCTGTTCTGAATGAGTGGGAGCTTTTCTTCTATTTTTAGAAGTCATCTTTTTATAGAAGTGTTTTACTTAAAATGCATTAAATGGGTATTTTAAAAATGAATACCAGCTTGAAATTAGTTAGCTTTAAAAAAAAAAATAGTTTTAGCTAATATAAGTAGTGAGTGCACCTGTCATTTGTGGCTGCTTAATCACATTTTGCCTTTAAAACATTTGTCCCCTGGCTGTACTAAAACTTAAACTGACTGCAACAAAAATAAACTGTCTTGATTTAAAAAAAAAAAAAAAAAAAAACTTAAGAAAATGTTTAGGTGGTAGTGGACTTTAACACTACATTAAAAAAAAAAAAAAAAAAAAAAAGTAGCAGCATGCCAGAGTTTGTTTTACCATCCACATAGTGTTTTCTGGAAATCTTCTCGATAGTATTTACAAGACTGTGCACAAGGAAAGTTGATACATTTGTGCTTCAATAATTGAGTTACTACAGAAAAATGTTCGGGGGGGCGGGGGGGGCGGGAAGGAGACAAAAATCTACCACAAGACATAATTTTAAAGAAAGGGTGAGAACAGTAATTAAACTCTTATGAAGATATTCATTTTAGTGGCATTGCCACATTTAGCAGAAGATTAAGTTCAGAGCCTAGAAGTACTGGTAAGTATCTACCTGTTACACTACTATAGTAATTCAAGTTAAGACAGAACAAATCAGCTGTCTGCCATCTGTACATTTATAAGAAGATACAGAACTTTGCAACTGTAGGGCTATTTCCATGCAGTTGAGGTAAGCAGAAGGTACTAAACAGATTAATTAGATGCACACAAAAATGGTATTGAAATAAATTTTGCAGCATCATTTTTCTGTATTTTAGAAACAGGATATAAAACAAAGCAAGTTGCTACTAAGGCCCATGTGCATGAAGAGTTTATTTTTTTTTTTAAATGGAACTGCACCATTGGTTACTCTAATTGAGGTATTTAGCCAAAATCCAGTATTATATATATTTTTTCATTAAAATAACTACACTGCCTTATCGCTATGTAAAAACATTTTGTACAAAATTTGTGTCCAATGTCAATCAAATAAATACATAACAGTTTTTATATTCATTTAAAGACAAGTGGCTTGGATACTCTATTACAGTTTACTTAAAAAATGAAGCTTTGCTATTTCACATGCTTTAGGCAAACATTCAGTTTTACATTAAAACAGACTTCAAACTGAAGCCCAATTACAGGTCAAATACAAATGTAAAAACTTAAGTGCCAACAAAACAAGATAATTCAAATACAATAAATGTTAAAAAATATATATTTATTTCAATTTTCAGATGCTTCAACTGGTACAGGCCATCATGATTTAAATAAGACGGAAACATTTGAGTTAAACGACAAGAAATATTTTGTTCAGAGAATAAAATAGAAACTGTTAATTCACTTTTTTAGAAACAGAAAGAAGTCCACAACAAACCTATAAAAAGTTTTAGTTTTGTGTTTATTTCTATTTTGAATATGGCCTGGAAGATTCACAATTTACATCCCAATTACTAGGAGAAGATGACTTGTCTGTATCCATGCTCTGACTGTAAGCAGACAGAAAATAATTCCCACCTTCTTGGTTTTGACTTGTGGAAACTGGGTATGTTGTTCCCAGAAAAGTCTGATGAGTGAGAACATTAAAATGACTGAACTGATGGGACATACTTAATTGTCTACTGTAAACTTGAAAGTTGTTGAAAGGAACTTGTTCTACTGAATTGTTTTTGTCTCCTTCAGCTGAGCATGTTGTAGAAACAGGAGTTATTGGCTGTATCTCCTCCAAATCAAGTTTAGAAGTTTTTTCCATCAACCCAATTTGTCCTTCAGAAGACAGCTGCATATCGGTTAGAGTTTTTTCTTTTGAATCTGTTCCATGTGAGCCTTTGGTCTCTGTCTGCAAAGCTTCTGAATGAGAATCATACTTTGAGGCATCACTGCAGATTTCTATTTGTGATGTTTCATCCCCTGAATCCAAAGACATATCTTCCTCGTCCTTTTCATCGCTTTCTACAAGAACTATATTAAGAAAGAGAAGTCCTACTCTATTGAAATATATGATTTTTAAAAAAAGCTATACACTACTCACAGAGTGTTATGCTTCGGGTAGGTAAATCCAATATCACTTAAGGCTTGGTCTTCCGCCACTCTTGTTCACTTACTCAACACACACACTTAACCCTTTGTGTGAATGTCCAGATATTCCGATGCTAAAAGCTTCTGCGCATTGTGTTCATGTTTAGTGTTGGGAAATCCCAACTCCCAGCTCCAAAGGGGTTAATGTCAAAACAGCATCTAAAGTTATACAGTAGGTCAGTATTTGATCAGACAATTACAGAATACAATTACTGACATCCAGTTCATTTTGTTACCATTACTAAATCTGTCATTAAGCTTATCCTTCTCTCAGAACAGAAAGGAATGTCATTTGGCTTACACATTACCTTTCCCTCTTAATCAATCATCATCAGGCTTTCTTGGATACTGAATTAGTCAGTAATTCTGTATTGAAGATACCTTAAAATATTCCATCCCAGCATCCCTTTCCCACTTCTTAAAATACAGAGTACTTGAGAGTTGGGATTTCCTCACAAATCTACAGAGTTTGTTTCTTAAGAGTAAAGACACACTACACTTAAAGGACCTCCACCCCACTCCTCTGATTAGCTGGAAAGTATAAAATATGCTGAATATTACCTGATTGTCTTTCAGGAACACCAGGTGAAGGAAGGTTGTTCTCTTCAGTAATTGAATTGTGGTAGCCAACGAGATTTTTGAAGTTTTGCATAAAGTCATCAACTGTAGCAACTACTATTCCATTATCAGCATAATTTGAAAATGTTTTGACATTCTTTTCTGAATTTACAAAAAGAGAAAGAGGAGTGACTTAGTAACACAATAATATCAAACTTAAGAAAAAGAGCTGCAAGTTCTGGTTTTACCTGTTAAGAAGACAACATGTCTTTGTTGTATATTCTGAGCCTGAAGTCGGATAAGACAGTCTAATTCTGGAGCATTTCGTGTTTGAGAGTCACAGTTATGATATGACAGAATCTCAACCATGTGTTTCTTCTGATAGGTATTCAGAAGTGTCAGCAGACTCAAGGCTTTAGCATTCATTCTATTTAAAAGAGGATTGGAGGTTTACATTTAGATCAATATTCAAATTATATAATATATCACATAATGAAAACTCCCTTCAAAAATAATTTTCTTTATTTAAGATTTTATATCTTTGAAAGCACTGTTTTTCTAACATGTCATTTCAACACTTTGGTATTTAGAGTACACTGCTTACCTCCCAAGCTCCTTGAGTTTTTTTTGTATTTTACAGTGGACTTTCCACTGCCATTTCCCATCAGGTGTATTGAGGTCCTCAAGGAACTTTAGGAAATTTTTAAGTTTATCTATTTTGGAGAGAAAATAATTTGTGTTATATAGTTTAAAAAAACATTTAAAATCTAAGCTAAGCACAAAAACTATTGTGTCTTCCATTTTACAGATCTTTGATTAACAGTTGAAAACATAAGCCCAGTACTGAGCTTTGTAAGAACTGTCTTTTTTTTTTAGATTCAGTTTCTAATAGATTACAGTTTGCAGTCAGTGGCCTAGGCCCACTATAGTTGTGTAAGCTTACACTAAATTTGACTCAGTGACTTATTGCCATTAAGAGAGATCTATTAAAAATGAATTAACTTAAATTTTGTTTCGGGGGGGGAGGGAGGGTTTGGTGTGGGGGAGGGGGGGAGGAGAGAATGGAGAGAAGTATGCAGTCTTAAATAAAGGGTACAATTATAAAAGCCGAGTATAATTCTTTGAGGACTGGAATATTAATGGTTTGGTAGCATCATACAAAACTTTTCATGTCGAGGTAGCTATTCAATTTGACCCAGGCTGAGAGACTACACTGACTTCTACATCAGCAGCCTATGAAATTTTAATTGGTGGCCCCAATCCAGTTGGTTATAGACCGCTACCTCCAGAAAGGCTAATAATAAAGTGCATATGAGAATGAACTGATTTAACCCTCTTCGAGGTGATTCATTACAACAAGCTTTATACATATGACTGCAAGAAGTTTTCATCGCCTCTCTTCTGTAGTTAAATGGAGGATTTCATTCTCAAGTGCTGTCAATAAGACGTCTTTCTCCTGTACTAAAAATTCATGATTTTTAACAAAAATTCTTACCAACTGTGACAGACTCTGGATTAAGAACAGATTCATCAGACACAACAAAACCACCAGACACAAACAATTCATTGTATGTGTGGTTTTTCACATCATCCAAGCTATCAACACCAGCAAAGCTGACACATGAAAGCCTCTTCAGAGTTACTAAACCAGGTATCTGTTTAAAAAGAGAAATATATAGTTAGAATTAGAGGTGTACAAGTATGATGCAAGCAGACAAGGGAAGAGTGGTTGATTTGAAATGCTATGAAAAAGTAAACCAAGGATTACAAATTTTCCACCCCTATCACAATGCTAGCTTTTGGGTTCTGAGACAAACTTTTCCTGAAGTGACTAGTGTACTTATTTCTGTAGGACTTGATCTCACAATGAAGTCATTACAGAAATGTAGGCAGAATGAAGGTGAGGAAGTTGGAAGTGATGACAGTACGAAAAGGTGAATATTCCACAAAATACCTCTAATCGCTGCCCCATCCCAATTAAGTTGTTATACATAGCCATCAACATAATATCAAGTGCACATAGTGAATGGACAAAGTTCCCTTTACTCTTCCTTAGTGCATCATGAAACTACACAGAACAGCATTAATGAAACCTCCATGGAGTTGAATACATATTAAGAATGGTGGGCATTGAAAAGCTGTATGGGGAAGCTTGCAGTCTCTGTTCACAGCATGTCCAGGACTAAAGACCAAATGGTACTATTACATCTATATTTCCAAACAGAAATTACATTAAAATGGAATTAAGGTTGATGGACTTCCAAACAACCTTAACTCTGCCCTGTAGTGACACCATGACACATGATAAATGCTAAATGCTTTAGTGTTCCCAGATCAGAAGAAATTATAAAATACATTAAATTTTTCTCTTCTGCCCCCTCACTGTGTCAATACAGTGAGGATGTGTTTTACCTTTGTATTTCCTTATCTTAACATTTTGGATTTCCTTTTGCATTTAACTTAACTTGGAATATCTTGCCTTTATAATGCTTGTTTCTGGGATAGCTGAAACATCCTTCGGTTTTACCCTAAATTACTAATACACACTCAACCTTAACCCCATTTTAACAGTTTTTTTGTCAAGGAACTCTTTAAAAATTAAAATATTCATATAAGAACAAAAAGTCAAGAAACCAAAAGAGAATGTTACTTTAAGTTAGAAATATCACATGGTATGAAGTATCAAACTTAAATCACTAAAAGTTCTATTTCATCATCACTGCCAGATTCACTGGTATGTTCTGGCAACTGTCATTCTGACACTGCCCAAAGCAGGAAGACTGTACTACCCCACTCTCTTTCTCCTTCCTGTACTCCAAAATTCCCACCTCTTGCATCTCCCTCCCCTGCATGCACACATTTTTCTCCTCCTTCCCCTATATGCCCTCAGCTTCCCTTTCCTAATCTTTTTGTTGAATCGACATGATACAATAGGTAGTCTGTGAACAGAAAAATGTAGGATTAATGGTAATTTTTCCATAATAGAACATAAGAGCTGCCACACTGGGTCACAGCAACAGTCCATCTAGGTTAGTATCCTGTTTCCAACAGTGACCAATACCAGAGCTTCAGGGGGAGTGTCCAAAACACGGCAATTTTAGAATGAGCCACATCTGTCTTCTCTGTGAGCTTCAGGCAGGCAGGTTGCATCCCCAACCATCATGGCTAATAACCATCGATGGACCTAAACTCCATGAATTTATGTAATTCTTTTTTGAACTTGGTTATACGTTTGCCCATCACAACATCCCATGGCAATGAGTTCCACAGACTGACACTGCATTGTGTGAAAAGTATTTCCTCTTGTTTGCATTAAACCTACTGCCTAGTAATTTCATAGGGTGACCCCCTAGTTTTTGTATTGGAGGAAAGGACAAATAACACTTCCTTATTCACTTTTTTCACACCAATCATAATTTTTAGACTTCTATCATATTGCCCCATAGTCTCCTCTTTTCTAAGATTAACATTCCTAGTCTTTTTAATCTATCCTCATATGGAAACCACTCCATACTCTATCATCTTTGTTGCCCTTCTCTGAACCTTTTCCAGTTCCACTATAGCCTTTTTTGAGATAGGGCAACCAGAACTGCATGCAGTTCACATTCAAGGTGTGGGCACATATAGTAGCATTATGATTTTTTTGTCATATTACTTATCCCTTTTCTAACAGTTCCTAACATAGTGTTAGTCTTTTTGACCACTACTGTGCACTGAGCTGAAGTTTTCAGAGAACTGTCCACAGTTACTCTAAGATCTCTTTCTTAGTGTAACAGCTAATTTAGACCCCATCATTACATGGGGGGGGGGGGGAGGGAATTACTTTTTCCAAATTGCATAACTTTGCACTTATTAACATTCAATTTCATCTGCCATTTCATTATTCGGTCACCCTGTTTGTGAGATCCCTCTGTAAATCTTTGTGATCAGCCTTTGACTAAAAACCATTTTGACTAACTTTGTATCATCTGCAAACTCTGCCACTTCACTGTTCACTCCTTTTTCTAGATCAATAGTGAATATGTTGAACAGCATAGGTTATCCTTAGGGGACCTCTCTGCTTACCTCTCTCCATTGTGAAAACTGACCGATTTATTTATATCTTTTGTTTCCTATCTTTCAACCAGTTACTGATCCAGGAGAGGACGTTCACTGTTCTCCCATGACTACTTAGTTTCCCTTAAGAGCCTTTGGTGAGGTACCTTGTTACAAGCTTTCTGAAAATCCAAGTACTTTATCAACTGGATCACCATTATCCACATGCTTGTTGACATACTCAAAGAATTCAAATATATTGGTGAGGCACAACTTCCCTTTATAAGAGCTGTGTTGACTCTTCCCCAACATACTGTGTTTCTCTACAGGTCTGATAATTCTGCTCTTTATTGTAGCTTCAACCTATTAGCATGGTACTGAAGTAAAGCACACCACCCTGTAAACTTACAGGATCGCCTCTGGAGCCCTTTTCAAAAATTGGTGTTACATTAGCTAACTTCTGACATCAGTGTGGGACAGTATTTCAAATTTGTTTCCCAAAAAGAGTATCTACATCACAGCTATGTCCTACACATCCCTCTGCAATGAAGACTGAGCAAAGAATTCATTTAGCTTCTCTGCAATGGCCTTATCTTCCCTGACTGCTCCTTTCTTTGTCATCAGGTAGTCCCAATGCATATTTGGCAGGCTTCCTGCATCTGATGTACTTACATTCCTTACTGTTAGTTTCTGTGTCTTTATCAAGTTGCTTCTTAGATTTTCTCTTGGCCAGCCTTATTATACTTTTACACCTGACTTGCCAGAGTTTGTGCTCCTTCCTATTAGCCTCATTAAAACAGGACTTACAAATTTTAAAAGATGCCTTTTTTGCCTCCAACTGCCTTCATTACTCTGCTGTTTAGCCATGGTGGCATTCTTTTTGTCCTCTTATTGTCTTTTCTGATATGGGATATACATTTAGTCTCAGCCTCTATTATAGCTTATCTGTCAGCAGAGGCTGGTGCATAACATTCTTCATGAACCTCTTCGAATAAATGCCTCTTTCAAAATAGCTGCCGTCTCCCTTTCTCTCCCCCCCCCCCCCCACAATGGGACAGAGGCCACAGCTGCTCTCAGTCAGGTGTCCCTTTTCAATACAGCTATTGACGGACATTGTTTTCAATTAAAATGAAGCCAGCAGCCGTAGGTTAAGAGTGCCCTGGGTGGCCTCAGTTTCCTTGACAATAGGAGATCGAGGCCTTTCTCAAAAATGGCCACCTGACATTAGGTAAGTTGACCTTGGTTCCATTTTGAAAAACCTGTTTATATGTGGAATTCTCTATAGAATAGTTAGTCCTTGCTGAAAGAGGAACTTTCACTGTTGAAAAATAATGGAAAACAAGCCTTAAAAAACATGCTTTCTGTATACAGTGCCCAAGATGTCAGTGAGTTAAAGACTTTTTGTTCAGAATAATCTTAACTGAGCAAATTGCTTCAAAATTCCCTAACACTTGGTATTACATTTCTTAATTTTAACTCAAACTAACCAATTTACTTACAAGATCTGAATATTACTCAACAAATACTACAACAAAATTGTTAAATTCCTGCTTTAGGTGCAAACTCAACTCAACCTTGACTAGCAGTGCTTCCATTTTATCAAATATAAATTAAAAGGAAAAAAGTTGAGGTCATAAGTAGTGGTGCAAGAGTTACAAAATTGGATAAGTCAAAACAAGTTTAATCCCTTCTACTCAAGATGCACACTACAATGAAACATTTTAAATGCAAGTGACTAACTTAAGCTTTGAGTCAACTTTCTATATTTCACAGTTAAATTAAACTAGTACTATTAAATATATTTAATGTACCTTATGAATGAGGCTGGCAATATCTTCATTTTGAATAATTATCAACAGTTTGTCTAAAGTAGCTCTTCTTTTCAAGAATTGTTCTGGGTGGCATTCTGTATTACCTAGTTTTGTAAGGTATTCCTACCCCACACAAAAAAAAAAAAAAAAAAAAAAAAAAAAATTAGTTAAACCACTGCAATTTAAAAGCTCACCATATAGAGTTTTTACTATTCAAGCAAGCACATAGGCATTTTAAAATAAAAAAAATCCTACACATTCATTTTTACCTGTACCCAAGTGCACTAGCTAAAAAGATATAGAAACACAGGGACTAGATTCATTTTGTAAAGCTATTTCTGTAATTATTTTTACAGAACGCCATCTAAATGGCTGACCACCTTAGTCTCTGCTGAAAATTGCACTTTTCACTAAAAGCCAAAGACATTTTACTTTCAACTCCATGATATTTAATATTAAACACAAAAGTGCAATTTCTCAACATGATCTGGAATTTCAAGAAGCAAAAATTATAGGAATTTTATAGGAATTTTTCATTCCCTGACCATTCCTTAATAAATTTTCCACTTCAAATAGAAAGGAGAACAATATGCTTTTGATCATGTTTCTCTTTTATTCCTGAAATCTCATAGAAGCTGCTCTTCAGGGCTACTTTCAAAAGGAACAAAACAAGGGCTCTTCTACAACCAATCCCACTGTCCAGCTGGAAAGGTTTATAAACCTTGCCTAGACAAGAGGAAGACTTAAAAATTGAGTGCAAATATACCATAGGAGAGCCTTCATTAACTCATGAAAAAGTAACACCAAACTTCAAAGCTCAAATGCATCTATGCCTTTATTGAGGTGTTTGCAAGTCAGGTTTATTCACCCCAGACTGAATGGCTCCATTAACACCATTTTTAAAATGTAGAACTATTTGGACAAGCTTTCAAGGCCTTACACTCAACTTAATGGCATTTCTCTGTTTGGATGTAGAGCAATTTTTGAACATCACTATTTCAGGGAATGTTCCAAGCATCAATGAGCAGAATCCTGTTGATTTTGGGGAATAACTGAAAGACAGGAAGGAGGAAAATGGGGGGACACAGCTGCTGCCAGTTGATTAACAGAGCCACAGCTTTGAACACCTCTGCAGCTGTTTATAGATCAAAAGGACTGGTTGATGGGAGTTCCTGAAGCAGAAGGGGATGGGAGCATGGCACAAAGTGAGCTTCTGCTGTCTTGGAGTGGGGGGAAAGGGAAATGAAGGAATGCATGAAGCCCCTACTGCATGCAATTTGCTCAGCCTACATAAGCTATGAAGTGTGTGACATCCTAGCTCTGCTAAGGATAGGTCCCAAAGGAAAAACCTATTTACCTGTATTTCTTTGCAGAGGGTACTTTCCTCCTCTTCATGAATGTAAAATTTCACAGTGTTTTTCTGTACATCTTTAATTATTTTGACCAAGCTGCTGAATACTTCAGGTTTTAACTGGCTTATAAAATCAGAGAGTGCTGGTTGGGTTGAAATGTTTAAGTTATCCGGCGATTTCTGAGTCTTTTCTGGTGGCTCCAGTGGATCATCACTGGAAGTGTTCTTATCAGATGTCAGTAAAACCTCTGTGGTGGCACTAACACAGTCCATTTCCTCTTTCACTATGGTTAAGTTCATTGATGAATGCTGCTCATTACAGTTTGGCTCCTCCACAATACTGTTACTCGGTGGTTCTGATAACAGTGCATTGTCAAAGTCACTTGAAACAGATACACCCTGTTCTGGTAGAGGATTCAATTCAGCCTCAGTTACAGCATCTCCTGCTGGATCAGGACTAGAATTAAGAGGTGGAGTATGCCTACCACATGAAGATGACAGAGCAACATTATTCAGCTTTTCACTCAGCCTCTCTATATACTCTTGGACAGAGATGTCAAATGCCTGTAAACATATGTATTTAGAAAGTCTCATTACCCTCTCTTGGGCTGAAAAGACAGGAGTGGACATTCCACTCACATATGCAATATTCTTCTGCTGCAAAATCTCCTGAACCTTTCTTGCAAAGAGATTGTATTCTTCCAATAATGTAGACTCTATTATTCCACTTATGGAGTGCTTAGATGCAAGAGGGTGATCTGTTAGTGCACACTGATCTTCATTTTTCTCCACGTGACTTGTATACAGTCCATCTTCTTTTGTCCCCTTTTGTATGTCTGAAAATGGAGAGTATGGAAACTGGTAATCAGAACTTCTTTGTCTATTTATTACCCGGGGGTCATTAGGAAGGGCATCCTTTGGTGGTAAATACACCAGTTGTTCTTCTGGTGATTTCAGACCTATACAGGAAGAGTTAATTATTATAAATCTAATCTTTGAAAAGTCAAAAATAAAACAGACACTTGAAGTTTGTAATAAATTTTAAAACAGCATCAACTTCTGCCTAACAACTTAACTCTGCATTTGAGGTATTAATGCCAAGTGCTAGTACAGAAGCACTCAGAGTTTAACCTTTCTTAGGTTTGGGGGGGTGGGAGGGGGAGAAAAACCGAATATTTTAGGATTTTTCATTACTCTTGCTTATGGATTTTCATTCCTAAGCAAGTCATTTTGCCCGACAACAATATCTGATGAGCACTATTGCACAACAGGAAGCAACATAACCTTCAGGAGATTTAAGCAAATTGAAGTGGGTAGGTGACCAATTAAATCATTGACATTTTCTTCCTATCTAGCTTCTAAGAAGAAGTCACATACTATGGTGTAGAGTTTAAATTGTGTGCATGTAAAATGATGAGTTGGATGGCTAGCCATTACTGAAGCACTGTTGGCATGCAATTATGAAAATGTGAGTTCAGCTAGTGACTCCCTCATAATCTCAGGTCTCCCTACAATTTTACTGTTAAGCAAGTTTCTTTCAATGCTCATAAATACAAGATTAACAGCAGTAACAGAAGCACTCCATTTACAGACCAGATAACACTAAACAGATATGGAAAAAAGTTTCACTGCATTATTCTAAGTTTCACACAGATCATTTCTAGATATGGTTAGTTCCGTCCCCAAGCACATTCCACAATCCACTGCCTCTTTGCCAAATCTGCAAAGGTTTTTACTTTGTGCTTTTGACATCACTGTGTGTAGTACCACCTGGGGAAATTGAAATTTCAATCAATCAGTTTCCTCTTTGGTTTGTGTGGGTCTGTCTAACAGCACCATGAGACAGAAAAACCATTTAAAAAAAAAAAAAAAAAAAAAAAAAAAAGGGTGGGAGGAGGAATGAGATTGTAAAACCCCTAAATCTGGCTGGAGGATGGGGGAAGAGGAGTGTCATTTCTGGAGTAGAAATGGTATCCAAAATTATGTAATAATGTCTTAAATTCATGTCCCTTTAAAGTGCAATTATACTTTTACTAGTAAGTAAAAAAAAAAAAAAAAAACACATACACACAAACAGACCTGTTTGTGCGCTTAACAGGATACCAATCTACTTAATTTGGTGACAAAAATAAGATTTGTTTTAGGATTTTAAAATCCTGTTGTCTCTGCAAAGCCAGTCAGTAGTGAACAGATTCTATTCCTTTGTGCCAGGCTTCCCCCCACCCCTCTTTTCCAATTAAGTTCCAAGCAATTACAACTGAAGGCAACTGGGTTACCTACGTGTAACTGAGGGTCTAAAATGACCTGCAGAATCTTTATTTTGGGGATTATGCAAAAAGAAAAGAACGGAGCTTGACTCAGAACCAATGATGTGTTTTGCAGGGCTCGAAGTTGGGATATATTATTTTTTACACAGGTATGCAGAGTGCATTTGAATCTAGAAGTCACTGCTACACAGATATTTTTAAGAGTCATTTTAAAAACATATTCCCTTCCCCATCTCCCCCTGAAGACTTTTCCAGCAGCGAAAAATTACCAGAATGTAGCAGCACTGCAGCCACGTTCCCTATACAACATTAACATTTTAAAACCTACTTTGCACTAGTGTGAAATGCAGGCAATATGTTCTTAGTTGTGCATTTCATTTATGTCAAGCTGCTTATCAAAAATGGCACTTTCACAAAACTTCTATTTTATCTTTGTACCCAGAAATATATGGTACTATAATCTTTTCATATACTCCTAAATCACACTAAATTAACAATACTATAAATTTTACCACTTTTTAAATTTTCATAGGACATACTGTATTACTATTCAGTTACATCCTTAAATACAGATTATTAGGGAAGAAGTTTTTAAAACAGATCCCCCATGCTTCACTATGTAGAACATGGCTAAATTTCTAAGTTCAAAATATGAAACTGAATCATTGAGAGATACGAGATACAAGATTTAACACTAATTTGAGACATCACAAACACCTGAACGATCAATTTAGTTGTTTTGCAAGAGAAGTTCAGTGCATTTAAAAAAACAACAAAAAACCCACACGTCAGATTCTGCCTTTCAACACAAGGGTATCTGAGCATGTAGAACTTTCTAAGTTTCTATTCAAGTTTGCTGACAAGAGAAACCGCCTATTTACAAACAAAAAACACCCAAAACCTGACAGTATTCTTTATGTAACAAAGAAAACAAGCCTTTGCAAGCAATGAGGCTAACAACTATAGCAGAAATGCAAACTACAGTGCGAAGGTATGCTTTGGGGTCAGAATTTTAAACTGAAAGCATTTTCAGCCACTTTACCGGGGAGGGCGATTTCTTCTAATGAGCACTCTCATCCTTCACATATCTACACCATTGGGTCACAAGTACTCAAGAGAAACTAAGTGTGTAGGGATGACCACAAATTGTCAAACAGGTATATTGAGCAAATAATTTCCAGCGTTTGTTCCTGTTCAAAGATTTGACTTCCTACTTTACTTTGGTCTGTCCAGTTAGTTTGTAGAAAAAAGGACTGCCTGAAAAATACCAGCTTTAAAAATAAAATAAAATCTAGCTATCCTTGTTGATTTACAACAAGATTCTGCAATGCTGTAGAAAGATGTCATTCTAAAATGACAAAAGGAAGAAAGACTATATTTTGATGAGTTTATTGGGAAAAGGGGAAAAAAAACAAAAACAAAAAAACACCAGCAGTTCAAGTAGTGCATGCCAAAGGAAAAAATCCCAGAACATTTAATAGCTTAGGGTGCAAGATGAATAGAATTAAAAGCTATAATTTTTATTATCATCTACTATCCCATTAGCCTTCTTGTACAAGGTATCAGGGAAAAAGCAAGCAAGAACCAAGTTGGAATGAATTTCTGGAGTCAGAGACCAGCCCCCGATTCAAGATGAACTTTTAATTTAAGGAATAAAACTAGGTTCTGGTTAGAACAAATGATCATAAGCAAGAAAGCTGATAGCTAAAACAAACCCAGGTTTATTTCCAGCCTATTGTGGAGTTTGGCTTATGTAGTAATTAAGACATGAAAGATTACCCAGTGCTCAGCAACACAAGATATCCATATAAGTTAGGTAACTAAAGGCAAGTTTTCCCTCAATAAGAAGTTTTTTCAATGACAAGGACTGGAAAGCATCATGCAACAAAAAGCAAAGAATTTACTACTTTAAAAAAAAAAATCAGAACTTTCTATCATTCCTCACAACCACAATAGAGGATTGAAAATGTAAAAAAATCAAAATTGCAAATTACTATTTTCCCTTACTATTTATAAATTGATAGCAAGAGATCAATCACTAATTTATCTCCTTACAATTGAGAAAAAGTGAAAAACTGAAGTTGCTTTCCCTGGGGCCTATGCTTTCCTTCCACAACCATCTCTCCACCACAAAAATACAGAAACCCACAAACCATCAGATGCAGTCTATTATATAGAGGCAGAGAAGCTTATCGTAAATGATGATATTAAAAAGATCTTAAATCCCTACAAGCAAATTCAAAGGCTCCTTCACACTATTACATTTTCAGAAAGGTATGTTTGATAGAATCAAACAACTGACGGAAAAGCCTGAAATCTTAAGACTGTTCTAATTCTCCTTTAACAATCTTGGGTCGCTTCAGTGAATCAATTCCATTAATTGAATGGCAGACTACTGCTCCACTTCCCAGTTTCCTGATGAAAATTCAATACCAGAAGAAACTATCAATTGGGAAGTAGTGGCATATGGAGAGAAAAAAAAAAAAAAAAAAAAAAAAAAAAAGCCATCCTTCTCACCTGTTTGGTTATCTCCATGTTTTTCCAGTTGATCCTCTGGATCTCTTCCTGCCCCTCCTGAGGGAGAGCAGCAGTTAGCATTTGTAGAGTTTCTCATAGATACTTATCTAGCACCTCTCAAACTAATTGTGTTATTGTATTTACATACTGATTATGGGGTTAACTTTCAAGTTAACTCTTATGGAACTAGAAACACTAACACTGTTGATGTCTATTTAACACACCACCTCCTTCGTCTCTGGTGATCAGGGATGTTCCTTCTCTTTTTATCCAAAAGAATACTTCAGAGAGAATTGCATGGTTCAGATAAAAACTTGGCATAATATTGAAACTTAATAGTTGACTATACACTGTACCAGCCAACTGGCAAATCCTCATAAGAACTCCCACATCCGGCATTTATGATAAACTATAGTTTGAGCTGCCTAATCTTGTTCTTTGCCACTGCTACTTCCACAACCATGTGGTGTCAGCACACACAGTAATTGTTTCCATCCCATAATGCAAAAAATACATTGTCCACCATAACACTTGACAGTCTCTCAATTTTTCGCCATTTGGCAAAGCACTGAATTGGTATTGATGTCCTTTGGGGCTTAAACTGCAAAAGGTCAGATATCCAACCTATCCTATCTCATTGAAGAGTTTAAGAAGAAGTTTGTGGAAATAAAAAACAAGAAGATGGGTATTAAACTGGTCTCAGTGCCCTTTGATAAAGCCAATCCAGCTCCACCTACAACCACCACTCCAGGATTCTTAGAAGATGAGCAGGAACCAATAGCTTTTACTCATGGAGTACGACAGTTAATACATCTTATTTGGGTCAGTCACAAGGGAAAGGAGGGTGGGGGAGAAAGACTCAGTGCCCAGCCTCAGATGCATTTATGACTCTTGACTTCTCACCTCTTCTATCTCACTATCCACACCCTTCAAGCCAACACTCGTTAAGTTTCTCAGGGACTTAATACTGTCGACTCAGTCATCAAGAAGTAGGATGAGAAGGTTCTTTAAAGAAGATTCTCTGAGAAAAATGGGTTTCATTCTTATGGTCAAAGATGAAAAAAAGACTTTGAAGTACCTCTAGTAGGATAGCTTGATTTGGTGAAAAGGGACTCTTCTTCCAGCAAGGTCAACTGTAACCTTAAATGATTTCTATGTTGAACCCCACTGTAGTATCAGCCTGTTTAATCTTGCAACTAAAAGTGTGCCATCAATACCAAAGTGACAACTGCAACTTTTTTTTTTTTTAAGTCTGATACATCTTGTGAGATACAAATTCAAGCAAATGACTGAATATGAAGACCACAATTCTAGACAGCTACGCTATACATCAGTATATTGCCAAAGCTATTCCTATTTATTCATCACATCCAAGAGGTTAAAATCTGGACTCTGTTACAGCTAACAATGCCCAATAAAGAGAATAGGATGTTTCATGGGTATAAACACAGCAAAATCTGATCCCTGGGGTCTTATAGTTCAGCCTATTTCTGTAATAATCAAATATTAAAACCAAAACTCTACATACAATGTGACCCAAGAGTGGGATCTATGAAAGATGAGACCTTTAGAAAACTGGTTCTTTTACATTTTTGTATTTTAGGGCAGCATAAGAGTTAGTAATGTGTCTTACCTGTAATTGGAATCAGCTTCCAATGTATTCCAACCTCGCCTATATTATTTGAACTAGAATGTTGTCTGCGATAAGCATGTTCAATAGGAGTGCTAGGACACGGGCTGTAGTCATCAAAGCTACTAACACTTCCAGTACTTGGTTCCTAAAAAAACAACCACAACCCCTCAGTTCAAGACTATGATGCATCCTTAACACAAGTATTAACCTTTGCCATCTCAACAATAGTAGGAATGTAGATAAGATCACCAATCTAATGGAATTTTTGCCTTTAAGTTAATCAAATCTGAACACAGGCAGAAATATTTCACCGTAAGTATTTCTATCCTTGATGACAGAACATCAGCAAAGGTTCTGAAGTGACAAAAACAGTGTCTTTCTCCATAGTAATTCAGAATGCCATTTTAGGCACATTTGCTAGATGGTCTCTCCCACCTCCCCCCACGTTTCAAGCATTGTGAACCATCTATAAGTGGATTGCTCTCTTCCTTTACTTAAGGAGGTAGCTTCAGTCAGCTGACAACCAAGGCAGGAGAGACACACCTCTCTCAACTAGCTGATGACTTTCAGAATTTAACTCCAATTTATAGAATCTGTACGATTCCTAGCTAGATTCCAGATTGGGACAAGCTGGGTGAATTCATTCAAGAGAGTAGTGATTATCTGGTTTCACCAACACAGTTGTCATTGGAGCAGCATTTGCTGTACTGAATGAGATACACCACATGTTGTGATAGGCATATGCATAGGACAAATGAATCTGGAAAGGCATGTTGTGTGGGGTTCACTCTTAATGAGCCTCTGCACAACACCTTCAAAAGACAAGCCTGCAAACTTAAATTCATAACTCTGCTAGACGTGAAGTGTAGCCGCTGTTTGTCGGCTCTCCTGCTGATAAAAAACCTCCACCCCCAATGAGCAGTGTTAGCTGTGCAAAACTTTCCAGCGCTTGTTGTCTGCAAAACTTTTGTCTTTCGGGTTGTGTGTGTGTGTGTGTGTGTGTGTGTGTGTGTGTGGTTTTTTTTTTTTTTTAAATACTTCTGAAAGACAAAAAAAATTGTGTCGTTCAGTTGCTAGTGTAGACATCGCCTAAAAATCATGGCCTCCACAGAGACTATTTTTGGGCTCATTATAGAAATTTGTAACCCACTAACCTTCCTTTGTCCTACAGCTTCAGAGATGTTAACTGCCTACTTAAAATTAAGTAGTTTCTTGCACAGCTTTAACCCCTTATGCTTAACAATGTTTCCCACCTTGCATTTAACTGTGACACTCTGGTTTCCTTTTGCAGACCTGAAGATGAGCTCTGTGAAGCTTGAAAGCTTATCGTCTCTTCCACCAACTGAAGTTGGTCTAGTAGAACTTACTACCTCACCCACATGTCTCTTATATCCTGGGACCCACACAGCTACAACACCATTGCAAACGGATTCCGATTGTCAGAACTGCTTACATAAGTGTTTTTTACAAATAGGACCAAAATTCCTTTTTCTGCTCAGGGAGCTCCAATAATCTAGGAGCTGGGTAATACCTGATTACCCCTAGACCATGGGAGAATTTATCTGGGAAACTTAACTAGAAGATCCTTGGACTGGAACTCTCAAGACCCTACAATCAAAAGCTGTACTGAGAGGAAACTCCAACTTTCATACAATAATGGTCTAGGGAAGTATGTATGGGCCACTTACAGGCTGCTCAGATTCTCTGTAGGCCCAGGTGGTCATATTTTGGGAGAGAGTTCTAGGGTGAGATTTTCAAGAGCTTAGCACTGGCCTAACTGCCCCACTGAAAATCAATGGCAGTTTTTCCCCACACGGACTTCAATGGGGGCAGAGTCAGGCCAACGCTGAACTGTTTTGAAAAATGTCATGCTTAATCCCAATAAGACATGGAAGTCCATCCACTATACATGCTTCCTTAATATATACTTGAATGCCTCTAGCAAAGTGGTTCTCAAACTTTTGTACTGGTGACCCCTTTCACATAGTAAGCCTTTTATTTATTTTTTTATATATATATATTTTTAAACCCCATTATAAATGCAGGAGGCAAAGCGGGATTTGGGGTGGAGGCTGACAGCTCGCGACCCCCTCATGTAATAACCTCATGACTCCCTGAGGGGTCCCAACCCACAGTTTGAGAATCCATGCTCTAGCAATAACTGAATAGGAAGTGGACTGCTATTTCCAGGGGTCAGAATTTAAGACAGATGAGGAGTCTGAGGGAAGGTCTACCCTTGAAGTGGAGCAGCGTTTTAGAGAAGATGCCACTATGCCAACAGGAGAGCTTCTCCCATCAGCATAGTTAATTCACCTCCACGAGAGGCGGCAACTATGTTGACAGGAGAAGCCCTCCCACTGACACAATGCTGTCTGTACCAGGGGCCTGGTCGGTATAATTGTGTTGCTAACACCCCTGATGTAGTTACCCCAATGTAAATTTATATAGTATAGATCTGGCCGCAGATCCTGAATTTCTCAACTATGGAGATGCAGATAAGACTTCAGGAACATCTTATTTCCAGTTTGAATGTGTCCAACTTCAACTTCTAGCCATTGGCTAGTGTTATACCTGTCTCTGCTAGACTGAAGAGTCCATTATCAAGTATTTATTCCCCATATAGGTACTTATAGACTAACCAAGTCAACCTTTCATGTTCTCTTTGTTAAAATAAACAGACTGAGCTCCTTGAGTCTATCATTATAAGGCATGTTTTCTAATCCTTTAATCATTCTCATGGCTCTTCTCTGAACCCTCTTCAATTTATGAACCTTCTTATTGAATTGTGGACACTAGAACTGGACACATCTGACTGGGGAGCACATTAACCTGCCCACAGAAAACTGACTGCAGGAGTAAACAGGGAGAAGAAAGATCCTTTTTGGAAGGCAGCGTTTAAGGACTGTACAATACCCTTCCCAGCTGGATCTAGGAACTTGGGCCCCCAGCCTCTCCTTACTGTGCTTCCAAATGTAGCAGGCCTCATCCCAGCAGGATCCAATGCCATCCCAAGGGGATGGTAATAGAAGGTTGACCACAGTGGATCTCTCCATTCTCTGGAGATAAAAAGAGGTGACTAAGCAGGAGGGGCACACAGGGCCCATTATATAATCATTACTATGCCTGCTCCCATAAAATATAACCCCTGATACTCCACAGAGAAGCCACACCACCATGAATCATCTAAGAGGCTGAATAAAAATGTCTGATCCCTGCAAGAGGTAGAAAGATGGACTGTTAGTGATGGCGGGTTCCAACCTGGGGTGAAAAAGACAAAATTATAGACTGGTGTCTTTTGGTAACAGGCAACTACCTGCGTAAGCAAAGGAACAGCAACCATATTATTGGAGCTCCCCCACAAGCACAATGAAAAACTAGGACAGAACAGACTGAAGATGAGATATACCCCTAGTCTCAAAGGTTCTCTTTAGTTATTTTTTTGAAAGGAAAGGAATGGGCCTAATAGTCGAGAGCACGTATCCAAAAAAAAGTTGGTGTACAGAAAACATGACTTTTCAGTATGGTTCCTGGGAAATATAAAAGCTCCAAGATGTGGAGAAACAAATGCCTAAGAACAGAAGTCTTGCATGCAATTTATAGGAACTAAATGATTAAGAAATTCTCACAACTGTAAACACTGTACACTTAATCAGCATCCTAGCAATACTGGATTTTTCCCTTGAAGATACTTACTTTTAAACGCAGCGTGTGGTCAATGCCTACTTCACTAGCAGAAAGCCTTAAGTCAACATCAGTAGGATAGGCTAAGCATGTTGCTTCAGTTTCCAACATCACTGGGCTATGTGGATCCTTAAAGTTTACATTTTCAGCTTGTGCAATATTAGGAAGCACATGTTCTTCCTTATCCTGTGCTGGAATGGATTCGTATTCGTGTTTTAGCCTTAAATCCTCTATTTCATCAGTGTCCAATCCTAAAGCTTGGTTTACAGACCGTGCCAATGATGAATCCAAGTGTCCTGCACTAGCTAGTGTTTCTAAGAGCAACTTAATGAGACCATGTGTGTCTGTAACTGCAGGGTCCGATACATCTTGTTGTCTCAAGTCAGTATCATGTCCCCCGAGACCGGTAATTATTGAGAAAACAGACTGTGGCGATTCTGAAGTTCTTCCTCCTTTAGAGGGAAAGGGAATGGGAGGGGAAAAAAAGCCATTCAATATCAAGTCATCTTTCTAAGCCGTCCTCCCAGGCTCCAGAGTAAATTCCCATAGTTCACATGCAGAGAAAATCTGGACTAATCTGGGTGAATAAGGGAAGAGAGGGGGCAGCAATTTCCTAGGGCTGGGAGTCTACCCCCAGATCTGATCAGCCCTATTTCAGACCACTTTGCACAATGCCATTTTATTTTACACAACAGAAAAAAGGATTAATGTTGCATTAATTAATATTACTGTAATAACATCAGAAAATAAAGAAGTTACAGTTCTCTTAAGGTTAACTTGGCAACATTACATATCCTATATATTTTATGGCAACCTTGCAAAATACTAACTTGCTCACTTGCTGGGAGGGAAAGTGAGCAAAGAAATTAGTTCTCCCTCCCTAACCCCATTATTACATTAAAAGAAGATGAGTAGATCATCATAACAACTTAATAGCCCAGGCACAATTTTACAAGTTTATTTAATGATATAAAATTACTGTCCCTATTGACACAGGCAAAACGCAAGGAATTAGTAATCTTATTCCATTTATTCCTTGCTCCAGTTCCCATACCCCCAAATTATGGGGTGTTAGTTGACTTTTATTTATTCATTTATTTTAAAATAAAGAAGTAAACCAAAAAATGTTAAACTACTTCAAATATCTGACACTTTAGCTATTTTACCAGTGCTGCACTTGCAGATATTAGAAAATGTTTTTTCTGGAGTTCATAAATTAAGGCATGTCTATACCAATTAGACACAATTTGGCACCAATTAGACACAATTTGGCACCAATTAGACACAATTTGGCACCAATAACCAAACTTCTCTGGTCTTTAGAGCTCAAAACTAACCTGTACAAAACCTAGTTTAAATTATTTTTAAATCAAAAGGTTTTCAAAACAAAAACCTCACTTTTGGGCCTAGAGAAAGCATAGAAAATGCAACCCAAGCAGGAGAAAGTTAAAAAAAAAAAAAAAAAAAAAAACACCACACACAACATTTAGCCAAAAAGGATGTTGTGGGATTGTGTTTTATTTGCATTTCTATTTGGCCCTAATCCTATATTTTACACTGATCTCAAAGAGAAGGAAAGGCTCCATAAATCCCATTAGCAGCACTGCAGGAGTCCAACTCCTGTGGCTTCAAATTTACATCCTTATGATTCCCATAGCAAGCCAGGAGGCAGACTATCCACAGATCAGGGACTGAAGGGAACTAATGCCATCCTTGTCCTCTCCAAGGATTGGAGAGAAAAAGGGGATGGAGGAGAGGAAAAAAAGTGAGCTACTGCTGGCAACACCAGGAACTTCAATTGCTGTAGAAAGTGCATGTGTGCCAAGCAGGCCAAGAGGTGCTTTAAAAGTAAAAATTAGACATTGCAGCCCTCTCCAGGAATCAAAGCCTTTTTAGCAAACCTGTGATCTATTATCTTGTGCCAACAAGGTAAAAGGTGAAGAGAAAAGTGCCCTATGGTCATTTGTTTTAGGTGTGTGGGGACAACAATAAAAACAGAACCCATGAATGTGATAATTAATTGCAAGCTTATTTCTGGTTAACATTCTTTCAAGGAATGCAACATTCAGCAACACTGTATAAGTGCATTAGTTAAGCTTCTGCCAAGATAAATTAAATAGCTAACAGTGCTGGTGTCAGTTATATTGAGCTTCAGTGTTTTAAACATCAAGAGGAATGACGGCAGTGCTTGCCTCTCTAAGCTACTGTTTCAGTTTGTCTGCACATTCAGGGAAATACCACGACCACGCTGGAACCATAAAGAGATAGACAATTATTTAAAATTCTACAGAAAATATTAGGATATCAAAAAGCTTTATAAAGACTCTAAATGCACAGAATGTGTGGATATCTACAGCCTCCAAAATATATCCTTTTATAAGCAAACTCTCTAAGGCCTTGGCTACGCTTACCCGGTAGTTCGGCGGCGAGTGATCGAACTTCTGGGTTCGACTTATCGCGTCTAGTCTGGACGCGATAAGTCGAACCCGGAAGTGCTCGCCGTCGACTGCGGTACTCCAGCTCGGCGAGAGGAGTACCGCGGAGTCGACGGGGGAGCCTGCCTGCCGAGTGTGGACCAAGGTAAGTTCGAACTAAGGTACTTCGAACTTCAGCTACGTTATTCACGTAGTGTAGACCTGGCCTAAGAGGTCACTGGTCTTATTTCTAGAGCTGCAGAACATCAGCAGCATCTGTGGAAGTCAATGGCAGTTGCTTGTGCTCATGGCTGCTAGAGAGAGTCAGGTCATATATATTTATAAAGGTGTCCAATGACAATCACCCCTTTATTTATGAATCTTTCACACTAATCATTTATGAATGAAGGAACTGTGCATAAAAAACAACAGCACTAAGCAACAATGAAGTTATTCCAATGGTCTTAAGCACTAAAGGCTTAAAGCACTTCCATTTCAAGTTTTCAATATAATTTTACTATTTAAAAAGTGAGTTCTAGATGAATTACTTTTCTTACCTTCATACTGGCAACTATTTTCTGAAGATTCACTCATTTTTAAGTGCTTCCGCAGATTTTCAGAGTGACTGTGTAGTCTTCGTTTCAGTCCACTTTTGTTTCTAGTGTCTTCTGTATCAGATTCTCCACCTACATTTTTTTTCTTGCATTGAATTAAATTAATCAGCTCTTTGAGTCTATCAGGATCATAGTCCCCAGGATGAGGGGGTTTTTGCTTGGCAGCAGCACCATCACATTTAGAACCATTTCTTTTCCCAGTTTTTGCATTTGCGAAGTCAGTTTCTTCTTCTGGGGCTTCATAATCTGAAATGGGACTGAACTGCTGAACTTTCTGATTTCCCTCCATTAATTCTTTTGCTTTAGAAACAGGCAGTTGATAGGCTTCAGCACCAAAGATGTAATTACGCAAGCAGCTGTCAATATGGGATTTGTTTTTTGGAGCAGGATATAGAAATTTTCTGTCATCCAGCCGTGATTCATAAGGGTATAATACAAATTCCCTATATTTGCTAGACCCACTAATGCTTCGCTTCAAATATTCATTTATATGCTTTTCCACAACAGTATTGAAGTCTGCAGTAGTGTCTTTACGAGACTGAATTAAAGCGAAGTGTAGTGACTGAATGAACTTCATGAGCTTTGGCATAATCTCATGGTTTTCCTGCAGTACTGATGTAGCTGAACTTTTCTGTGCTGTGAAGGGAACATTTTTTTGTGCTGCGATGGAAGGAAAGAGAGCCCATGATTAAAACAAGTAATTAAGAAAGCTGTGACAAAAATATATGACTGCTAAACTATTACACTTTCAATTTTTCTGGTGACTATCTGTGACAATTATAGCTATGGCAATATTATCTAAATCCAGTCTTTAGCTTGATGATTTTTCCTGAGGTAATCTACTTACACACACACACACACACACAAAACTAGAGACATTTATTGAACATGAGTAGATCATCCTATTTGCTATCTTTCTGTAGTGAAGACTTCCCTCCCACCTCCCCTATTTTTCACTCCTGAAAATAAAAAAGATGATTAACATGATCAGACTAAAGGCCTTTATCACCACTTGTCGCCTTTCTATGTACACGTTTATACTGTTCTCATCACCATGGCAATGAAGGCCTTCCTCCATTCTCCAAGTATTCAAGCAATGCCCCAATTCTTGGAAGTTAAAATCCATAAGGTCAATTTGAGAACAAACCAAACCCAAAACTAAGTCTCAGAAATGTTCAAAGTAGCCAGGACACAAATGAAAGGGGGGGGGGGGGGGGGGGAAGAAGTGAGCTTTTTCACAGTACATGGCACACAGTTCAGATGCCAGCACCTGCTATACTAACTTCTTTCAGCCTGTCTGCCACGGATGAATCACTTCACCCAAGACTGAGGAATATCTCATACTCTTACAGCTTCCAAGTTCCTTTTTGAGAATAAAAGTTGCCAAATCATCAGTTAAGACCAGTCCTAATTAAGATTTCTCAATTAGAAACAGAAATTGGAGACTTCACCTACCAGGTCAAACTCTTTGACAAGTCAAAGACGACAAAAATCAAGGCATGAGAGTAGAGATCCAGGGTACAAAATTTAAACCCTGGATTCAAACATTCCCTAGCTCAGTTTGAAATCCAGCCCTTTCTAAGTTTTAGTCCATTATCATGGAATTGATGAAGTCACCCATCACAGGGTGAAGCTCTTCATTGTCAGTTTAATTTTCAACCCCACCTAACCTCTGTAAAAAGATCTGATCTTCCTTAGGTTTCTGTATAGAGCCCTGACAGGTACATTCCCCCCCGGAAAGAAATGAAAAATTCCAGGTTTTAAAGAGTTATATTATTCTGAAAAATTGTCTGCAATTCACTTATTGAAAAATATTCTAATGCTTTTTGGAGCTAATCCATCTCTACTATAGCTTTGTCTGTTGCGTGGTGTGCAGCAATCATTGCTTATTACTTCAATTACAGTAGGCTCACTGTTACAAAAAAGGTAGAAGGGAGGGCAATATCTACCTGTTGTGTCTCAACATTTATTGTATTTATGCTCTATTTGAGGAAGAGACTATCATACACATGCACAGTGCCTAGCCCAATGGACCTTTGGTCCCCAGCTGGTACCTTTATGGGCTAGTACAATATAAATATTAATAAGTGATGGGTCCTGGGGAAAGAGGAAAAGTCAGAGAGACTAAAAGTTTTAATGTGGATAAAATTTTCCCCCTTATTAAGCAGTAATAAATCACTAGGACCAGATGGTATTTACTCAAGAGTTCTGAAGGAATTCAGACATGAAATTGCAGAACTACTAGCTGTGGTATTTATCACTTACAGTCAGCTGTACCAGATGAGTGGAGGATAGCTAATGTGACACCATTTTTAAAAAAAAAAGCCTCCAGAAGGGATACTGGCATTATAGACTGGTAAGGGTAACTTCAGTACTAGGCAAATTGGTTGAAACTATAGTAAAGTACAGAATTAGACGCATAGATTAACATAATTTATTGGGGAAGAGACAACACTGCTTTTGTGAAGGGAAAATCTGCTTCACCAATTTATTAGAATTCTTTGAGGGGAATCAACAAACATGTGGACAAGGGTAATCCAGTGGATATAGTGTACTTAAAATTTCAAAAATACTTTGAGAATGTCCCCTCACCAAGTTAAACAGTCATGGGATAAGAGGAAGATCCTCTCATGGATCAGTAACTGGTTAAAAGACAGGAAACAAAAAGGTAGGAATAAATGGTCCATTTTCAGAATGGAGAGAGGGTAAACAGCAGGTTCCCCAAAGATCTGTACGGGGATCTGTGTTGTTCAACATATTCATAAAATGATCTGGAAAAAGGTGGAACAGCGAGGTGGCAAAGTTTGCAAAGGATACAAAATTTCTCAAGATATGCAAGTTCAAAGCAGACTGCTAAAAGTTACAAAGGGAACTCACTAAACTGGGTGGCTGGGCAACAAAATGACAGATGAAATTTAATGTTGAGAAATGCAAAGTAATGCGCATCAGAAAACAATCCCAGCTACACATGCAAAATGAGGAGGTCTAAATTAGCTTTACAACTCAAGAAAGATCTTGGAGTAACTGTGGATAGTTCCCTGAAAACATCCACTCAACGTGTAAGCGGCAGTCAAAAGAGCTAACAATGTTGGGAACCATTAGGAAAGGGATAGATAAGACAGTAAATAACAATGCCACTATAGAAATCCATGGTAGGCCCACACCTGGAATACTGTATGCAGTTCTGCCCCCGCCCATATCTCAATAAAAGGTATCAGAAATGAAGGTATAAAGAAGGGCAACAAAAATTATTAAGGATATAGAACTGCTTCCATACAAGGAGAGTTTTAAAAAACTGGGACTGTTCAGCTTAGGGGGCGGAGGGGGCGGGGGGAACGACAAAAAACAAAAAAGAGTCGACTAAGGGGGATATGATAGAAGTCTATAAAAATCATGAATGGTGTAGAAAAAAGTAAATAAAAAGCATTATTTACCCATTCACATAACACAAGAACTACAGGTCATTAATAAGCAACACGTTTAAAAAAAAAAAAAAAAAAAAGGGGGGGGGGGGGAAGAGTACTTCTTCACACAACATATAGGTTGACTATGGAACTCACTGCAAAGGGATGTTGTGAAGGCCAAAACTGTAACTGGGTTCAAAAAATAACTATACAAGTTCACAGAGGATAGGTCCATCAATGGCTATTTACCACCATGGTCAGGGATGCAACCCCATGACATGGGTGTCCCTGAGCCTCTTGACTGCCAAATGCAGGACTGAACGATAGGGGATGGATCACTTGGTAATTGTCCTGTTTATTCCTTTGAAGCATCTGGCATTGGCCAGAAGACAGGATACGGAGCTAGATAGACCATTGGTCTGACCCAGTATGGCCATTCTTATGTCGGGTTATGAAATACCACTTTTTATTTAAGGGTACATTTTTAGTAGTTATTTTGACCCACATGTATGTTTTTGGAGGCAATATAAAATGAATTGGAATAACAATGAAAAAGTTTATATGGTAGTGGGGAACTAACTATACCCCTTAGTGCAGCAGGCTGGTAGTGTACGTCTGTGAACCCACTGTGTTTGGCTATGGTATTTTCCTGACTGAAAGTTATAAGGAAGTCATTCATGGACTACTCTAGAATGTGAAGGCATCTGAGGGGTAGGGTGAGGTAGGAACCCTGGCTTGAGCTGAACCATGATATTTGGTTATTAATTCATTTGTTAAAGTAAAAAGCAAGGGAAAGGCTGGATTTTACTACGTTAATGTGTGGACTATTTCAAAGCAAGTTGTGAAGAGTACATGCTTCAATAAGTAATACTAGAAGCAGAAAAGTTTCAGCTCTGAATGGTGGATTTTTTTAAGTTACGTTCCAGATGTATCTATTAAAGTTCTACTAAGTTCAGTTCCTTTTAGTGGTATTAGTGATAACTGATTATCCTAGGCTTCTCTCACTGAACATTTTCTTTGCTCAATTATTGAATTGAGAACATGATTTGTCCCCCAGTGCATAACTTCAAGTAACCAAATTAATGGTGTTACATAGTGCCCTACAGCTATATTTTGTCCTTTATGTTTTATGGGTCCAAACTAATAGATAATTTAAGTGTGTAGCTGTAATGATACATCTTAATAAAAGGTAGTCTTCAAGGACAGATGGATAGCTAGTTCTACTGGAACTTAGTGGAAATAAATATTGCTCCCTTTCATAAAAGAGAACAGAAAAAACTGAACTATTGTACTAAGTAACAAAAGAGTAAAAAGGCTTATTTTAGTGCTAGCCCTGCCATCACCGATATCTAAATCAATCCATGTTCTTTCATGCTCATGCATTACGAACAGCAACCCTGACCTAAAACTAAGCTATGTAGATGAGCACCTCAACCGCATGTTAACTATATCTAACCAAAGAAGGCAATCAGAAGTCAATGGACTTACTTGAAGTCACTATACCTCTAGGTTCCTGAAATAGAAACAATGCCTGTAGAATGCGGGACCTTCCAGTTTGGTGCTCTACAAAAAAAGAGTAATAGAATTATGTAATTTGTTAAGAGGAATACAGTTATATTTCAAAAGACCATTAAGTATTTTAAAAAATTACATACCATATGGCGATGTCATTTGCCAAGGAGAAAGAAGGAAGAGATAGCCTCTGTCCCCAAGTGGTTTAACAAGAACCTGTGTTTTCAAGCAAAAAAAAGTATATCTAGTATGCACCAAAAAAGATTAGGAGAGTCATTTGTTAATGGTAACAAGTTCCAATGCATCACTGGCACCGAAAAACAATCTTCTTATGTCTGTGATGTGTTGCCAGCAAGCAGAGATTCTCTCCATTTTCTTGAAATATTACAGAATTTTTTTTCTTTTTAAACAAAGAGTCAAACATGTTCTACTTACTAATTTCTCTTTCTCCAGTTTTTGAAGTAAGCCTTCCAAGTTACTTCCAGACCTTGTCTTTTCCACAATCTCATAAAGACTACAGTACATTCCACTCTTGCACACTAATTAAGAGGGGAAGAAAAAAAAAAAAAAAAGTCTTAAAAATTCAGGTTTATACCCAGATGTTATTTTTAGTTCAAAAAGACAAGTGTTTACCTTCTTTTGCCCCTAGATAAGTTTCTTTATAGAACAATGCTGGTGCAATTTTCTTCTTTAGTGAATCAAGGCTCATAACAGTTTCAACGTTAAGCTTTTCAGGACTGAAATCAAAGAGAAAATGAAAAATCAGCTTCTCTTTACCCCACGATCCTAGTCTCATGAATTAAATAAAAATTGAAGGGTGTTTGGTTTTGTTTTTAAATACTCATTTGAAAAACTAATTCCTTGAAATTAACAGGATTCAGGGAAGTTTTCTACCAGTGGAACGGGAATTGCACAGAAAAGCCTGTTGTCCCATTTAAAAAAAAAAAAAAAAAACCAAACACGTTTGTTTAAATCAAATGCATGTGTCAATTGACAATATTTTCCAGAGTGCTTAAGTAACTTAGAAACACAAGTTGGACTTTTGTTCCTAAGTAACTTCAAAATGTTACCTAATAAATTTAGATTAAATTTTAAAAATTAACATAAACTGGGCAGAATTCACCAGATTCTGCTAAAGATGGTTTTTAAGAATATTTTTCAACTTTGTTTTCAAATCAATACTTACAGTTTACATGGAAGGAAAGGACGTGTTGCAGATTTCAAAGCAGCATGGCATAAAAGCTTCCCTTTATTCAAAAGCTGACCTCTCCATAAGGTGTAGTTAGTCTTATCTAACAGAAGAGTGGGGGAAGAAAAAAAAATAAAGTAAAGCAGTTGTCTCAAGTGAAGATACACTAGTAAGAGACTGAAGCGAGAGAGGGACAAGTGTAGAGGCAGCCTGCCTAAGTTTTGGGACATTTTCTACTGCTGGCGGCAATGAAAAAAAGAGCACAGGCAATTTTTACTACCATGTCGTCTTACTTTCTTAGACTAGATCTAGACAATATGATGGAAAACGTTAGCTTTGTCCTGTCTACACAGTGCTTCCACTAGTGGAGCTGCAGCAAAAACACCACCACCAACAAAAAACAAAAAAACCCATCAGTGTGGACAAAACTGAAGAGAAAAAGGCAAAGATAGGAGAGCGTGAAGTCTGCACAGAAGTAGCAGAGAAATAAAAGAAGTTGTCACTCGGGCTGAACAGCAAGGAGAAATCCCTGGATATTGTTCCAGTTGTTCCCTAGTGAAAGAGAAGATGCGTCTTTTCTGGGCATTGTAGAAAGCTGTAACTATTGGGGTTTAGGGAGGATTTCCCTCATTCGTAGGTGAAAAAGGATATTTAGCCACATAGACTTGACTCCAATCAACAGTTAAACTCTGACTTTGTTAAAGCTGTCTATTGCATTGAGGATAGAGGGATGGAGTGCCAAGGGATACACACAGTACTTCACAAACCTACTAGATCTTCTCCACCCTTCTCCATTTTCACTCCTAGATATTTTTGCTGAAATGGATAGCAGAGAAACTACTAGCTACAGTGACACATACTTCATTATTAGGCATCAGAGCGGATTCCCCATAGAAATATCTTGGGACTGTTCAGACTTCAAAGCTGTTTCCTGTTCTCTACAAACTCCAGAAAGCAGCACTGCTCCAAATCACATACCAAAAAGTTTCTTTCTAAAACCATAGAGGGCTACATTTTTTTAAAATTAAAACTGGAATGCTACTGTAACTGAGATGCCACTGAATGGTCACTGCAGTATTAGAATATTGTAGCTCTTAACTGTCTATTTACATATATTTTAAAGATACTGTAAAACAAATGTGCTTTGTCAAGTGGCATAGAAAAATCAATTGCTAGTTATGGAAGTCAGGAGGCTGTATTTCATTAGTATGACAAAAGAACTTTTTGTATCAACTGTCAAAGAACTTCAGCTAATAAAAGCAGGAAAGTTGCCTCAGACAACACAATCCCACCACAGGTATGGTTAGTGATTTTTTCAGTTTTTCTTGCAGTTTTGATACAATTCTGCAAAATATGCAGGAAGGCAGCATGTTTTCTTATATTACTATTTTGAGCCTCAAGTGTAATATGAGATAGGAAAAACTACCCCTTGGGTTCCAACTGGCCACACCATAATGTCATCAACACTGATCTGTTTGTTTTTTACCCTTAGAGATCAATTACACCAAAGGTAATACCTACTCTTTATTCTCTCTAACTACAGTGACCCAAAACACGTTATCAAAATAAAGCACAGGTAAAGTGACAAAGTATTCCATGCATTTATTATAAATGCAAGAGTTCTAGTACAACTGATCCTTACCTGTGATTCTGTCTGTATTAAAGCTGTTTGACCTAACAAAATATAAAACAAGACAAAATTTAAACAGAAGCTTCTCTCAATATACAATTAACCCTGCCCCACCCCCACAACACCCACACCCCCTTCAGATTTAGGATGTTTTATTAGTTGGCAAGTCTAACAGGACAGCAACACTGCAATCATGTATCCTCTGATCCTATGTTATCAGTTTGTCTGGGTCAACACACATATCCATGGGGGGGGGGGGGGGAGTGAGGGAGAGCAAATGAGCAAGGATTTTGCTTACAAACAGGGTTTGTACTGCTTTATCCGTATCAATTTCTATGCCAATATAGTTAAAACAGTACAAACAACCCCTAGAGTGTATGCTGTTATACCAGTATAGCTTCAGTGTGTAACTTATATGAATAAGTTATCCCAATTAAGCACCTTTTATAACAGTACAACTGCATCCACACTAGGGAGGTACTGTTTTAACCATATCTGTCAGGGCAGCTTCAGATACAGTTAAAAGCAATACAGAAGTTGCAGTTAGACTAGTGTGAGGAGAATAGTTTAGTAGCCATTATATTTCAAGAGCAGTTAGGGTGACCAGATGTCCCGAATGTATAGGGTCAGTCTCGATTTTTGGGTCTTTTTCTTATATAGGCTCCTATTACCCCCGCCCCCCAATCCTGATTTTTCACATTTGCTGTCTGGTCACCCTAGGAGCAGTAGAGAAGTTGGATGCTCTTCACAACAATTCTAACCACAAAGGAAGACCACTGTACTTCTGATAGAGGTTTGGAGGAGCATTCAACCAAGTGAGAAGGTGGACATTCCATGCCAGAGTGGGATCTGAAACCCTTTCTCCGTACCAGGTTGGGGAAGCATCTGAAAACCACGTCCTATGTGAATCCTTTAAGTTGTGGGTGGCAATTTCAAACTTTGGCAGAAGTCCAGAAATGCCTTTGCTGGGAATGATAATTCAATCTTTCTGCCTTCTGTCTCCACAGAATTACCAAATTCTCAAGTAATTTGCACAAATAGACATACAGTACTTTAAAAGGGACACCACTACTGAAGCTGGTCAGATACTTTAAGCCTACTTCTGTTTCAAAAGCCACAAAAGTTTACTATAATTGAAAGGGATCCATTTTTCAGTTTACTTTGTACACATTTTGTCTATAGTCTATTTCCTCTGTATAATAGGAGGTTTTCCCTGTTTGTGTTGCTCTTTCAGACAAGATTTTTTATTATTACAAAAGTGGAAGAACATATTATTGTAAGACCACAAACATTGGTGCGGGGCTTGCTGTCGGACAGAATACATAAAACTACTTTTAAATTTCTTTTTATACAAAGACTAGATTTCAAAATGGATTTTAATATTTTGTAAAATTTAGAAGGAGTTTTTACAGAAAATAAACATCCCTCTGGTTGGGCAGCATGGTTTTGAGGAGGGGAAGAAAAGCAACAAAACTATGTTCTGCACAGGTCACTGTGCTGCACAAAAAACAATACTCACAGCCTCTCATAGTAGGCTTGAAGGCTCTGAACAGCAAGCCCTCAATTTCCCCAGTATTAAATATGCACACATCACCACTGTTCGGTGATAGTAATGCTAAACTGAGTATGTTAGGGATTACAAGTCTCTTCAAGTTCAACACTGACATTCTCTATAAACCTGCATCCTACCTTACCTTGATGGGGGCAAAAACTTTGGTACTTGTACCATTTCATCCTTATAAGCAAATGAAACAACAGCATATGGACACACATGTCTTGGTCTTCGTCTTATTTCATCAAAGCCATATTCATAAAAGTAGTACTAATAAAAGAAGCAAAAGCACAAATGTTAACTAAATTAGAAATATGTTCAATTTGTATTTTGCAAGTTTACCAAGAGCTGACGAATGGTTTCCAGTTTTTAGAAAATGTGCCACTAGTTTCACAGCCATCCCTCAGAAATCCTGTATTTTTATTATTAGCCAAAACAGTTTTAAATAATCCAGAAATAAATGCTTTTGAAGTATTAAATTATGCCAAAAATGAACAGCACAGTAGATTAGATTTTAAAAAGCATAAGCTAATTTTACTAACTGGAAGAAATATTTTCTATAAAGCCTAGTGTATAGAGTACAGAGAAAAATGCAAATTCACACACATTTTGCAATCCAAATTATATTATACATTAAAAACCACCTACATTAAACAGAATATTAAGGTTTCAAAGTCAAGCACTCAAACGTTTCCTATGCAACCTTAATTCAGCCACCTTAGACATATCTATTGTCACTCTTTAATTAGATCATTATATACTATTTTTCCTACAGGCACAAAGTTTTATTCAGTGCACAGGATGGACCAGCTGTAAGGATCAACCAAAGTTGTGTACTACAGGAGACTTATCTGCAGGACCCCAGCTTCCTTTGTTGCAGAAGTTTGAAGGTGTGTACTGAATGAAGCAAGGCACTACAAGAAGAAAAAGTATTGTGTTTAAGGGAGTTGACTACTGGCCAGAGAATTGGATTCTATCCCTTCTTCTGCCACAGAGTTCCTACGTAATGCTACACAAGTCAGGAAAGGTTACTCATCCTGTGCAATAACTGTAGTTCAAGATGTGTTCCCCCTATGGGTGCTCAAATACCCATGTGCCTTCAATTAGCGATTTCAGTAGCAGTGCTTGTTTAATCTATGTATCTGCCCTATGCATCTTTGTGCCCCACACCTAGGCTACATAGGGCTGTGTGGGTGAACCACCCCTTAGTTCCTTCTCTACTGCAAAGTCCCACGAAGAAAACGCCAAAGCAGAGAGGAAGGAGGACAGGTAGTGGAACACCTATTGGGGCACACACATATTGAAGAATTACAGTCACTGCACAGGGTTAAGTTTCCTTCTTTGAGTAGCGTCCTAATGGTGCTCCAATTCAGGTAACTGAGCAGTATCCCCAGGAGGAGAGTGCTTCGGATAAGAGTCTAGTACAGAAGACAGAACTACACTGCCCACTGCCACATCAGTTCTAGAGGCATGGACCAAGAGGCACAGTGTTTGAAGAAAGCATGTATTGAAGACCACACACCAGACCTACAGATTTCAAGTATTGGAACATCTTTCAGGAAAGTCATAGATGTTGACTGACACCTAGTGGAGTGGGACAGAACCCTAGCAGGAGGCTGGACATTAGCAACCTCATAGCACATGATAATAGATCCCAAAATCCACCTGGATAGTCTCTGGGTAGAAACAGTGGAGCCTTTACATCTGTTGGCAATGGAGACAAAATGGTTGAGAAGACTTATGAAACAGTTTGGTCCTATTGAGATAAAAAGTGCCAGTGCTCTTCTGGACATCAGAGCAGGGGCAAAAAAAAAAAAACCACCCACACAAAAACCAAAACCAAAACCTGCGGCGCAGCTGGAGCGCAGGGGGACTGACGGGGGGGGGGGGGGGGGGGAGGGAGGGGAAGAGGGGGAGAGAAGGGGACGGCAAGGCCTACAGCAGGGGCACTGCCACACGGCCCCTCCCGCTGCGCCGCCTCCTGCCGTGCCGCCCTAGGATTGGGCAGAATGCCACCTACAACAATCTGCCACCCCAAGCACCAGCTTGCTCAGCCGGTGCCTGGAGACGACCCTGCATCAGAGATATGGAAAAAAGCTTCCTGACCAGAGTTTAGGGGGTGGTAAAGGGTTTGTGTAAAATGTATGGTTTGGTTCAGATGAAACTCCGATAATACCTTAGGAAGGAATTTGGGATGTGGAAATAGGGAAACTGTCCTTGAAAATACTGTAAAGGGAGGATCCACTATGAAGGCATCAAATTTCCCCAGTTCTTCAAGCCAATATAATAGCTATTAAAAAGGCTGTCTTTATGGATAGGTATATTAAGCAGGTCACTATAGGTTCAAAGGAGGTCCTGGGAGACCTGAGAACTAGATTAAGATCCTAGACCGGAGCAAGGTCTTTTACTTGAGGGAAGAGGTTCCCCAGTCCTGTAATACAGTGGCTCTCAAAACTAGGGCCGCCACTTGTTCAGAGAGAGCCCCTGGCAGGCCGGGCTTGTTTGTTTACCTGCCACGTCCGCAGGTTCGGCCGACCGTGGCTCCCACTGGCTGCAGTTCGCTGCTCCAGGCCAATGGGGGCTGCAGGAAATGGCGCAGGCCGAGGGAGGTGCTGGCTGCCCTTCCTGCAGCCCCCATTGGCCTGGAGCGGCGAACCACGGCCAGTGGGAGCCACGATCAGCCGAACCTGCGGACGTGGCAGGTAAACAAACCAGCCTGGCCTGCCAGGGGCTCTCTCTGAACAAGTGGTGGCCCTAGTTTGAGAACCACTGCTTTAATAAGCCTTACAGTTGTGAGGCAAGAGACTACAGAGAACCCTTACACTGGAGAATGGAAGGCTGATACTGTCGCCCGATGAAGCTTAACTGGGCTACCTTATAAATCTGTTTTCTTCAGCTACAGCAGGTAATTCAGGATAAATGCAAGTCAGGAAAATTCAAGTGCAATTTGCCGATATTCACACCAATCGCAAAAAATATTTTTCACTTCTGAAGGTAAGAATCATGCTTAAAATTTCTTCCTGCTGTTTAACACTTGCTATACCTCTACCAGCGAACCATTGAAGAACCAGGCCTTGAGCTGGAGAATTTTTAGGTTGGGATGCAATTCACATCTTAAGATAAGCAAAGCATGGAAGATTACCTGTTTTAATAGATTACTGAACAAGGAGACAATGTTTTATACAATGCTTATTTTGGCCACATAAAGACTATTGGGATAACTATCATTTGTCCTGCCTGATCTTGTTCTTCACCTTTAGAATCCAAAATGTTGAGAAAAATATGTAATTACAGGCCCCTTTGTCTAAAGGGGGAGAAAGGCATCTGCTGAAGGCTGAAAGCCACCTTCCCCAAACAGAACAGACAACACTTCCTATTTGTGGAAGAGGCAAAGAAAGCAACTTCCAGACAGTGCCACACATTCAGTGGTCTAGGATCAGCGGTCTAGCTCTCTTTCAGAGTCCTGGAAGAGGCCCCTGCTGAGAACATGGGCCGTGATGTTTTGTATTCCAGGAAGGTGCACTGTTGAAATGTGAATACAATAGGCTATACACCAATTCCATAACTTTATTACTTCAGCACACAGACATATCTCCCTCTACTCCATAGGTTAATATGAAACATGCAAACATCATTGTCCATCAAGATTTTGATAGACTTCCCTAGGAGGTAGAAAGTGGAGACAGGCATTTCTGACTGCCTGTAGTTCCTCCAGGTTGACGTGGAGACTGGTCTCCTGACGTAACTATGTCCCCGGGACTATATGGACACAGATGCACACCATCTGAGTAGCAACACATCCCATAGTATGGCGACCAACAGTACTGGCTGAAGAAACGTCTGTCCTGACATTGTTGTGATTCTGCCACCAGTCTAGGGAATCTTTCACCGGTTATGGAAAAGAAATTTGTTTAAAAATCAAAGCTGTCTCTGAGTAGTCTATCCTGAGCCACCCTGAAAGCCGCAAAGATGTAACATTGCATGATGAAGGTACAAGCTGCCATGTGACACGGAAGCTGTAAACAGAATCCTACTGAGGTTTCAGGGTTCACTTGATTGCTCTTGACAACGTTGGATAAAGTTAGGAATCTGTGCACAGGAAGATAGGTCCTGGCAGTCAGCAAAATCTAAAGATGTCCCTTATGTACTGTATTTTCCACTCAGGGGTCAACATAGACTTTGACATTGAGCTGAAGGCCTAACTGCAGGAATAGCGATAGGGCCCTGTGGGTGGCTGACAGCACTTCCCCGTAAGACCAACCCTTATCTAAACAGCTGGCTGTTCATGGGAATACCACAGCTGCCACTAGACAAAGGTGAGCAGTCATCACCACTAGAACCTTTGTGACAACTCTTGGAGTTGAGACTGAAAAGAATCGCATGGTATCTAAAGTGCTTCTGGCCTTTCACAAAAATGTAAGCATGGTGTACTACAATTTGGAAATGTGTCTTGTAGGCTGAAAACCAGTCCCCTGAATTTAAGAATGATCACTGCCGGAGTCACCAGTCTGAATTTTTGGGACTTCACAAATTTGTTTAGGAATCTTAGATCTAAAATACCAGTCTCCTTCCTCCATTTCTCTTTGGTATGAGTAATTAACTCATTAATAGAAACCGTTCCTCATGTAGAGCCAGGACAGACAACTGCTCCTAGCAAAGGAGGAATTTTATCTCCTTTCTTAGTAGGAGCTCATGAAAGGGATCCCTGAAGAGGAATGGGGATGTGAAATGGATGGCACAGCCCAACGTAACCATCTCCAAAACCCATTTGTCTGTGGTAATCCAGTCCCATGCATGTTAGAAATGGGAGAGCTGGCTTCCAAATGAGGGGAGGGAGGCAGACAGGCAAACTGTTGTAGCTGGCAAGCTAGAGTGAGGAGGCTTCACACCCTCAACCAGCCGATCAAAACTAGTGCTTTGATGATGAAGCTAGTTGTGTACTTAAACCAGATAGTTTATGGTTCTCTTCCTCTGGAACCTGAGCTTCTTTCTTGGTGGTTCTGTGGGTCTCTAGAACCTGGAGAAATGTATCTGGTGGGATCTCCATGCAGTATGTGATCTACTACTAAGCTCTTTTTTTTTTTTTTTTTTTTTTTTGATTGCAGGGGTATAAATTCCCAGCAACTGCAGACTGGCTCTGGAGTCTTTCAGAGTATGGAGGGACTTATCTGTGTTCTCTGAAAACAACTTAAGCCCACCTAAGGGAAAAAGTTCTTCACCATACTTTTGACCTCCCTTGGGAAACCGAACTGCTGAAGCCCATGATGACTGCTATCAGAAAGATGGAACGGGCCACAGTGTCTACAGCATCCACTCGGAGAGATGTCTGGGCTAATGATTGTCCTTCAGCACTGACAGCTTAAAACTACTCTTTGTTCCAGAGGGTGGTTCTCAATAAATGCTTACACTTTGTGTAGTTCATGTGATTGGCCTGGTAATTTATGATTTGAAATCAGAGCGTCGCCAATAAATAAGACTTCTGCTCAAAAAGATTGAGACGCTTCTGGTTCTTGTCACATGGGGTCACCTTGGCATGATGTGGTTTTCCCTAGTCATTTACTGCCTCCACTACCAGCGAATTAAGAGAGGGATGAAAAACAAAAACTTCAGAGTCCTTTATCAGACCTTTTGCAAGTTGGTGGCTCTGTTGCTGGAGTCTGCCAAACCGTCCTCGGGGGATCCAATAGCGCCTCACTGATCGGAAGGTCATTTTTGTCAGTTGGAAGATACAACAAAAGTTACTGGGTGACTCCTTGACCTCTGCGAATGTCATCTGAATGAGTCTGCCATGCACCTGATGAGGTCTTCGAATTGCTTAAAAAGTCATCAGCCATAGATGGTGGAGGGGCATTATAGCTTCATCAGCTAAAGACGAGGAGATAGCAGATGAGGAGGCTACTCCTCAAACCACTCTAGCTTCTTGTTCCTCAACTGTCTCCCCCACTGAGGAAATGCTCTGAGGTAGTAGACAGATTATCTCCCCCTTATCCCAGCACCCTAGGCTCAGAGCCCTAGAAACTGCTGTCTGTAAGCAGCCCAGGGATCCCAGCGTGACCATGGGGGGTGGGGGATTAGAAGGTGTTCCATACTGGAAAACAGGGTGGCATCCAGTGTTTCTTCCACTGCTTGTCATGTCTTGTCCTAGATTCCTCCCTATTTCTGTGGCCTGCAGAGAAAGAGTTCCTGTGAGGGTGAGTAGGAGACCCTGTACCAAGACTGAAGAGGCTGAATAGATGGAATGAAAGTCCCCCTTCATCCTCTTCCTTATAGAGCAGTGGAGGAGCCACAAATAAAAATCGTGATGAATCATGTAGGTAATAAATGGACATCCAGTTAGAGACTGAACTAGTCTCAGTACCAAGGGACCCACTGTGCCCATGATTAACAGAGACTGTAGTTTCTCCACTACAGTTAAGTCCTTCGAATACCAAAATTCTTGCAGTACCAAATAGGACGTCGGTAATGACGTGATGGTCTCGTTGGAAGTAGATTGTAGTGAGGGTTTAGAATGTTCCGATGGGGTGCCGAGGTATATGCTTCAATCTATATGGTACTAATGGATCCATCAAGGGCAGTACCAGTGGTTGAGGAATGCCTCTCCTTGCTGTCCCTGTTATGCCTAGTCAGTATTGTGGCTCTCAGAACAGTGTTTGCTTTTGGAGGAGCTTCTTGGTTTTCCAGCCCTGAGTATTACTGAGGAACCTGCAGCCTCCATGGAACTGGACCAAGAAGTTGATGATTCGGAGACAGTGGACTTAGAGGAAGACTTAAATCATTCTGGAGCAGAGTCCTTATAAGACAAGTAAGTTTTTCTTCTTGGGGCCTTTAGAAGTCTCTGAGGCCTTCCCCTTCAACAGAGCGATAGGTAGAGATTAAAGGGGCACTAGAGCTGCCTGGAAACTGATGTAGAGACAGGTTCTCCTGACCTGGCTACAACACGGGGCAAAGGGAGCGTTCCATCCTAAGATGCTATGGAGAGTCCAAAGGACACAACCTGTATTCATAATGGTTGAGCCCCACAGTGAATCTCAGGCACTTCCTACGGGCCAAGTGGATGGTAAAGTTGGTATACAGCATGGGCCAAGGAGGTATGAAACAGAGGTGTAAATCCCCAGAAAACACGAGAGCTTTTGAATACTTCAGTGGGTGCAGAGCACTTACTCACTAAACAGCTCCGAGACTTCAAAGGATAAGTCCTCAATTGTGGCCTGCACCTCTCAGCATGGCTGATGCCTGGAGCCATGACACTCTGGCTACATCCACAGCAACCACAGTGACCATGTGCAGAGTGTCAGAGGCCTCCATCACGACCTGAAAAAATGATCTTGGCCACCAGCTGGTTTTCCCCACTTAAGTCCTTAAGCTCCTCTCTGCTTTCACGAGGGGGCTTCACAAATGAGGGTGTCACCCTGTCCATACTTGACCAGTAGGGCCTGGCAACTAGTCAGATGCAGCTGCAGCTAAGCTGAAGGATATGACCTTGGGGGGGGGGGGAGGGGGAGGATGGAGGAGTGATTTGGGGTCCTTTTCCTTTCTTTCCTCTTGTAAGACTAAAATGACTAAGGAGTCTGGGTTGGGGTGAGTATAGAATTATTTAAATCCGATAGAGGGTGGAAGGTAATCTGGTGTATCTTGACCTGTTTCACAGTTGGCATTACTGTGGCTGGTGTTTGCCACAGTGCTTTGGCTAGGTCAAGCAGCCCATCGCTAATGGGAGGGTTTTCCTGGCTGGACCAGTTGACAGGATGTCAAACAGCTTGTGGGATTTCACCGATATGACAGACATCTCAGTCTCTAGAGTCCCAGTAATCCCCACAAGTAACTCCTAGAACATTTTAAAGTCATCAGTTGCCAGTACTGACGCCAAGGCTATTACTTCAACACATGAAGATGAGAGATCCTTTGGCAGTGACATGGTGCAGGAGTTGCTCTACTTCTGGATATGGCCCTGCCTGATATTCAGGCATTGGTGGTCTGGGCAGGGATGCTGGTGCGGAGAGAGATCTCTTCCTCAATGGCATCATAGACTGGTTTCGCAATGTCCAAATGATGGGTCATAGCACCTGCAATAGGGCCAGAGCAGCATGCCACTGAAGTACAGCTGAGTCGCTTGGTGTTGTCAAGATTGGCACTGAATGAGTCAAGCCAGCAGGGAGTGAGCCCTGCAGGGGAAAAGCCAGGAGGGCTCTTAGTAGTATTCACAGAGCTCGGAGGAGATGGTTCGCTGCTCAAAGACAGGGAGCATATATGCCCCAGTGATAGTGAAGAGTAAACCTCTTTTAGGGGTGGCACAGACACACAAGTATTAAGTCTGTATCAGTGCTAATAAGAGGCTGGGCACCAATAATGGTCCACACCAAGGAGTGCATTGTCAGAACCAAGGCTGGCAGAGTCCACAGTGTCACAGGCTTCTCCATTTTTATGGGAGGATGCTGAGCTCCATCTGGAGTCACAGCAGCTCCTCTCAGTGCCAGACTTCAAGACCTGGGATCCTGGTACCAGCTTCAATGTTGATGTTGAGGTCTGCTTTAGTGCAAGGGCGTCAGAGCCATGTCAACGCCAGGCCTTTTCTTGGTGCAGTCTTCTCCACAATGGTCTTTGTCATCACTTGTCTGTTCAGTGCAGCACTGACTTATCAAGCAGGACTCTGAAGTTTGTCTTTTAGCAGTCTGAGGAGACCTTTGTGGGCTGTTCAAGAAAACGTAAATCAGGAAGCTGAAGTTCACTCTAGCAGAGAATGACAAGCATATGAAATGTAAGATCCTCACCCCACCCCTCCTAAAAAAGAAGGGGGGGAAGACACCTCCTGTGTCTATCGTTCAGGGGGATTAATCCATCACAGGATGGATAAGACTTGAAGTCAGAGGGTGGGCTGGTCTCACCAGTAGAGAGTTTGAATCAGTCCTTGGAGGTCAAAATATAGGAAAATGAGAAGTAGCAGAAGACTTTGAAAAGTTTTAGCCTGAGCTAACAAGCAGCAGTGGGGTCAGACACTCATCAAATTCCGTCTCACTGCCATGGGTGGTAAGAGGAAACTGAGGGAGGGAGGTGGGCATGCCCTCCTACAGGAGTATGAGGAGACAGAGTATGTACACTGATCCAGACACTATTTTAAAAAAAGCCACTCTGTTCTTATACATGTGAGGTGTGTGCTCACCTGCAGTGGAATCCACACGGACACATATGCAAAGATAATATTTTAGAGAGAGGGAGAAACTTATTGTGAACTTAGCAAAGGGATACAGGACCACTTACAATGTTTTCATTACAACAGAATGAAAAAAAAATAATATATGGAGATATACCTATTGCATAGAACTGGAAGAGACCCTGAAAGGTCATCAAGTCCAGCCCCCTGCCTTCACTAGCAGGACCAAGTACTGATTTTACCCCAGATCCCTAAGTGGTCCCCTCAAGGACTGAGCTCACAACCCTGGGTTTAGCAGGCCAATGCTCAAACCACTGAGCTATCCCTCCCCCCTGAAAACTATGTTGAGGTATATGTAAGATTTTAGAACAGGCAAATATCTTACTTGTACAGTCAAGGTATCAGGTAATCCACATCTGACTCCCTGTCTGAAGTGTTAAAATCTATAACACTACTACGCCATGCTCTCTTTTCATAGATACAAATATACAATATAATAAATGAAGCTTCTCTCCTACCTGAGTAAGCTCATACGCTCTATAAGCCAACAAGGAATTTACTTTATTAGCATTCTTTGAAACGTGGCACTCATGCTTTGGTGTTGGATCTAGTGCACTTTTAACTGTTGATTCCATTGTTTTCACACCCATATGGTCATATATGCTTTTCATTTTTCCCTATAGAGCAAAAAAGAAGAATTGCAGGGTTAATTTCTTAACTATATCAATTGTTAGAGCAGCTACAGATAAAGTACAACAGCACTGTAAGAATGAGGTAACTGACATTTAGTTACAAGTATTTATAAAAGTCATTCTCATTCCATCTTTTTGAAGAAAAAGCAAAATTGAAGGAACAAAAACAAACCAATTAAATCTTCAGGGCAAGAGCTAAGTTGTGGTTTATTAAAGTCAATGTATGCTTTTAAATAAAAATGATTACATATTTTCTTCCTACTACAGAGCCTTGTATACTTTCAGATTCGTGCCAAAAACAAGTAGCAGAATTCTATAACAAGCCACCAAAAGCAAGAAAACTTCAGTAATAAGAAATGCAGCCTTTGAAGATAAACGCTAAGAGTAGACGTTACCTTTATTATTTTAAAAATAATCATGTCACCAGTTGCTCCAGCTTCCAGGGGATTAGCCTGTAATAAATCAGCATATCTGGAGAGATATACACCTGATGAGGAAGGTAGAGTACAAAGTTAAAAAAAAATGAAGATTCTGAAGATTAAAATATTACACTTAGGAGATTAATCAGCATGACAAGAGTTTTAGCCATTTGTATAATAAGACAAATATCAGTTCAGTAAAACTGTAGCAATACTGTAGCTACATAGAAGGACAAAACAGACTAAATTGCTTGATGAGAAGCATAACAATGTGTTCAGCCACCTTTCATGCTACTACATTAAACTGTGGGCAACATTCCACAGTTAAGCTTGGCAGAACTTGATTTTTTTCTTTGAATCAATTTTTATTTTTACAGTTGTAGGGTTGGGATTAGGCAGGGCTGACAGTGCTGTTGCAGGGGGCTCCCTGTGCTGCCAAGAAGCCCAAAACATCAGGGCACAAGGTGTGCAGGTGGCTGCAGTCATCCTGGCCCAGCGTCCCGATGACAGCAAGGACGACGACAAGCCCCAGCTGTGGAGGAGACCACCGTACTGATAAAAATAGTTCCTGTGCAGGGATGGCTCCTACACTCTGGCTGGTAAATGACCGAGCAAGACCATGACAGTAGAGAGGTCCCTGCATGGCCATGGTGCTGGGACACCCGATCTCTGAAGGCACAAGATATAGGGAATGCTGGATCCTGGTGGGGCAAAGCACAGACTCCTGGCCAGAGCGGTGTCTGTCAGCCCTCTGCAGCACCTTCACCCTTTCCCCCATTGTTTGCCTCCGTGTAGAGTTTCAGCTGAGTTGGGGGTATAGTTATGCTGGAAGGCCTTAAATGGGTGCCAGCAACCTGTTCTTTGATCTACAGACAACTGCAAGAGTGCAGAACTACAACTTCAAGCTAAACAGATCACAGGGGGTCCATGTGCTCCCTCCCCCCAATCTGGTTTTCCAATTGTCCCCCAAAAATGAATAGGATTCTGCCTATGGATGCCTAGAACATTCCCTGAAATTTTGTAATTAGGTAATTCATTCTTACTTCTGTGAAATCCATTTTTCAGACAAGCTTAATTTTGTTTAATTTGTGTATTTGTGAACTGTACTGCTCCTGAATCAAAGGTCATTACCTGAAACCAGCTGGGTGGGATTTTTCTGAAGTGTAAGTGCAAATTTTGGGAAATTCTATAGCAAGGACAATAGGTTTAAAGTAATATCACATTCTTCATAACGTAAAAATCACACTGTATGATGTAAATATACAGAAAGAAAAGAGAAAAGATAGTTACCCATGGAAGGGCTGCCAAGAATTGTTATTTTGGAATGGCCCGCCTGTAGCCCTTTTTCACATATATTTTGCACCTGAATTGAACAAATATATCTAATTTTAGATGCATACATATTTGCAAAGTAAAGTTAGAATATGAGTGGAACAGGGAACAATTTAATAAACCTCTCCTTTTTATGAGTACATACTCTAAGTTATATTTGTATGCCAAACACTTAATACAAAATTAGTGTAATCTCAATTATAATTGTACCTTATGTTATTGTACAACTCTTAGGGAAGTAGTTCTCAAATTTTGTACTGGTGACCCCTTTCACGTAGCAAGCCTCTGAGTGCGACCCCCCCCCCATTATAAATATATAAAAAAGTGTTTTTAATTTAACACCATTATAAATGCTGGATGCAAAGCAGGGTTTGGTGTGGAGGCTGACAGCTCGTGACCCCCCATGTAAATAACCTCGCGACCCCCTGTTTGAGAACCCCTGTCTTAGGGCATAAACTTTAATGCATGCCAAATGTGGACAGTTTTGTTTGCTGTGGAGGCAATGCATTTATTGATATAGGTCTATACAGCTTAACCATAGCCATCTAAAAAATTATAGAAAATAAGATGTTCTTGATCAACAGCCATACACTTGAATGTGTAATTACTACATTTTGATGACTTCTCTCTGTATCATAAAGGTAAAGAGAATACAGAATCTTTTCTTCCTCCACCCTACATCCATCATAAGGTAACAGCAGAAGGCCCCATCCAATATGGTGCCTTTCCTATAGGATCCTGATTGCAAATATGGCACATTATGTAGGGCTCTTGGGGATATACAGCCTCATTGAGGAAGACACATTTTTTAATTTTATATATTTATTTTCATACAGAGTCTGTTCACAGAGGACGTACACCACAGAAAGCAGCATGAAGATTTTTTTTTTTTTTAAACTCTCCCTGCTTTTACATCAGAAAGGGACTCACTGCTATAGTTCCAACTAGCCAACATGTCACACAGCAATTTTCAGGGGGGGGTCTCACTTGTGTTCATGTCAAGAGAAAAGCAGTACAAGTTACCCAAAGATCCCCCCCAAAAAAATCTCAAAATCAAGCAGGCAATATCCCTTTTTGAGGTGTTAGAGCATGCATATTTAAAAAAGCCAAATGTTTAACACACACAATAGGTAAAACTTAGAATGCACTCTTCTGCAGAACACATATCGGTAGTTAGTGGATACTAAAGTCATCAACAAAAAATTCTGTTTGAAAGACCATCCCAAAGCAGAACAAGAAAAAAAAATGAACTTAAAAAAAAAAAAAAAAAAGTTACTTTATAAAGCTAGTCTCTACTCACCTGAGGTCGATCAACCATCAGAAACGCATAGGATTCAACAAGCTCTTTTTCTAGGCGACCATCACATTTCAGTTCTCTGCGTTTTTCTGTGAACTATTATCAAGCAAAGTCTTAATACGTGCAATGAAGAAACCAGTATTGGCACGATCAAGTGCCACCTGGCTTCCAAGAAGCCTAATTTGGCTAAGTTACAGTCTACTTTGTTAGCTCGAGGTGCAAATAATCAAAAGGCCAATTTGAATGAGGTTAATGTTTCAGCACAGTTTCCAATAAACAGTTTCAGAAGAGTCTGTATCCTTTCACCTAGGGTATGGGAGGGGGAAGCATTCAGCTTAAGTTCTCATATATCATTTTGGACTTCCATTCTAGATGCAAGTCCTATGGTTCAGAAGTTGATCATCACTTCCGACCACTGATTTCTGTTGCACAAAATCCAAGTCCGAATTTCATATTTTGTTAGTCTTGCCTCACTGCTATCAGTTTGTATCAGATTTTTTTCATTGAAGAAGACAGTTACAAGCAAGCTTGCATTGGACCCATGTGTTATTTTAACAGAATAAAAAGGAAAAAAAGTTGCCCTTTAACTAGTGCTGTCATTTCCAAGAAAGGAGAAGCACATTAACAAGGCTATATTCTTCTCCCCATACTTGAAAACTTAGTAGTATTCAGCCAAATTACGTAGTCACAAAAACACTCAGGAAATCATCAACAGTTTGTGAATTGTCTGAAAACAAGACAATACACAAGCCAGTAAAATCTGATGTTATAGTTCCAGAATGCAGTGATTTTTTTTTTTTGGTGTGGCACCGAGGAGGCAAACAAGTTTTATCTTCAAGAGGGTTCAGCACAGTATTTTCGTGACTGCTTGTTAGTTTTAAAGCCAATCACACTGCTTGATTTGCTAATTCAGCTACTGAACTTGTTTTGCCACTGCTTCTGAGAGAACTATAAATCTAGAAGAGAGATGATTTAATGTAAGAGCAATATTTAAAATTAAATAGACTACTATAGCTTATGCAGAAGGCATTAAACCTGTATTGGAAGATACCACCATTAATTTACAATAATTATGCACCTCAAAATTGAAAGACAAACAGGAAGCACAAAGAAGCTCAGATCTCAAACAGCAGCACTGGCACTAGCTCCCCCTCACATTTTTTCCTCACTTCAGGATGCTAGAGTTTCATCCACCATAAAACTCTTAGATATTCCTGACATCAAGCCAGCAGTATGAAATTTCTAAGCATAGTCAGTAGTAAAATTGCTGGAACAGTAGTAGTCTGGACATTTTGGGCCAGATTCTGCAATTGGATACCAGACCTCTGAAGAAGCACAGTCTTGGTTACTGGCTTGGCTATGGCCAAAAAGAGATTTAAATGTTGCAGGGTGTTTTCTGCACAGCAATCTTCGGATATCTCTTTTGGACAGACATGACCTTTTTTTTTTTTTTAAATAAGATTTCCACTAACACTGGGCTTAAACCTAGACTCGGGGGGAGGAGGGAGACGGCCACGGCGGGAGAAGAGTCATAGTAGCTCTCCTATTGGAAACTTCATATTTTTTGTTTACCTCAGTTCAAATGATATTCACAGCAACCAGTCTGTTTTATTCAGAAGTAAAACAAGGCCAGGCAGGAGAAACCTAAAGGCCTCCGTAACAGAAATGGTAGGGTACACAGCGAGAAGTGTGACACTGCACCCATTTCCCTCATCTTGGAGGCAGCAAGATCAAATCATCAAGCCCTCCCCCCTCTCCCCCCCCCCACACTTTGGTCCCTGCCCCCAAAAAGAAGAGGGTACCAGTAACCCCCTCCTGAAAGATCTCTGCTGTATACACCATCTATTACAAATCTGGTTAGCTCTGCTAGTAATGGGAACTTCCAAGAGGAAAGACTGATAATATGGTTTGTAAACAGTATTTCTTTATATTTCACATTGTGTATTAGTAAGAATCATAGGTTTCAGAGTAGCAGCCGTGTTAGTCTGTATCCGCAAAAAGAAGAACAGGAGGACTTGTGGCACCTTAGAGACTAACAAATTTATTAGAGCATAAGCTTTCGTGGACTACAGCCCACTTCTTCGGATGCATAGTAAGAATCATGTTATGTTTTGAAATTGCCCTAATTTAGTTATCTTGAATTTAAAAGCTTATTGGATTATTTCTGTAGTGCTATCCACTTAAGTATAGCAAACTAACTCAAATACAGGCAGTCACATACAGTGTCCTCAAGAACCCAGCATGAAGCAACACTACAAGGATCCAACACTTAAGCATATTAAACCATTTGGCTTCAAGTAAATGGAGTTGGGCAAAACCACTAAAGTTTATAGCTTACACACAGTTTCATAAACAGCAAACTGTGGGTACTCACCTCCTTTTCCAACAGCTCACTATGGATTAAGCTGGCTCTTTTGTAATTGAAATTGGCCATCGAACCTGACTCCAAATAAGATGAATGCAAAATTTTCACAACATCTTCAAACTCTCGAGATCCCATAGCTACTGGCTGAAAGAGTGCTATACAGAGAGAAGAAAGTTAGTATCAATACAGATTTGAAAACTTCCCAGTACATTTTCATTTCACTAATAGGATTTTTATCTTGATCTTATAAAACTATTTATGTTTAATGGCTTTATTCATTTTAGATATTGTATATTAAAAACTGTCTCACAAAAGGTGGAATATAGGCTTGTCAGTATCACAGCCAGGCACATCATTATCATTTCTCCATCCCATACCAGTATTTACTTTTGAGCAAGTTGTCAACTTAGTTTACAAGAGCTTTCCAAGGGAAGTACACTAATGTAATTAAACATACTCCCAAGAAAGTAGCAGACATATTGCAAAAAGCTGTAACACGCAGTTATACAGAATAATATGTTATTGTAAGAATGCAGTAGTTTCAGGTTGTAGCCCCTCCGTTTTCTCCAAAAAAAATTGATGTTACAGTGTCTGGTGAACACGTAGGCTATTTACCCTGACAATAAATGGGTATTATAGAGGGGACAATATAGATTCAGCTATGGTTGTTCACATTCTAGTTTAAGAAATCCCCCAAGACAACATGGGTCTTCTGTATAACATAATTATGCATTCACAAAGATGGCCACTTCAAATTTACTTTTTTGCTAAGCTATTGCCTAAATCTGCATAGCAGTCTCCTTGGTTTGGGTTTATCTTTTAACCCCTCATCTCCATCCCCATTGACCATTTCAGATGCACAGAATGAGGGCCAAATGACCAGCAGGGACTGTAGAGCATGGAGTAGCAAAGAACTGAAAAACAGACTTGGAGAGAGAAGACCCAAAGAAATGGAGCTGTACTCCTAAAACATCATGTACCAGGTATTTTCTCTACACAGCTTTTTTAAGGTGTACAGAAATAGTGCTTTATCCTGACGGTACAGGAGTTCTTGTTTGTAAACAGTTCTGCTACATACCTTCAAAATAGTATTTTTGCCCTTCTATTACTGCCTGTCTCCTGCTCTAAAAGCGCAGGAGGCACAGAAGTTCTAGAAGAATCACAAAAACAAATGTGGATAAAAGTACAGAATATTTACCAAAATAGCAATAAATGATTTAGAGTGCGTGTCAAGGATTACACAAGACTGGGCCACGGCGTGTGAATCTGCATGGTTTTTAAAGGGGTGGGAGAGGTGCACAAAATTAAATAGGGTTATTATAGAGTCACAAGAACAGCTTGACCAACAGCTGGTAAAAGCTGGTCAGTTACTGCCAATGAAAAGACAAAGACAGCATCTATTGCTATATTTATGGTCATGCAATTGGGTCCATCTTAATGGAAAGTGAAAATAGTGAGTGCTGCATGTTTTAATTATATTGCAAGAATGAGACAAAGATATATAGTGGAAAAAGACTAATGAGCAAGCAGTTTGCTTTCCAGTGCCATCCAGTCAGGCATCAGACCCTTCTAGGAAGAAATTACTAGATACAGGAGTCATGATTTGTTTCTTTACGCAGTATTAAGTCACTGCCATGGTTATTTAAGGCAGCTGAACCATACATTTGTCTCTGCAAGGCGGCTAAATTTAGCATGGACATTAAAAAATAATTTATCCTGTTTTTACTGATTTTTTTAAATTTGTTACTGAAACAAGTCATCTTTCAACAGAGGCAGAAGGCCTAGTTCTTGCAGCTGTATATATCATACAGTTGTACTTTAAAGATTTAATGCCATGGTAAGCATTAACACAAAACCTACCTGTTATACATACACAGTTAATTATGCATGTGAACCCTATCAATGACAAAGTTTGGCTAGAGTGTGCATTATACGTATGACAGTAGAGTCTGAAGGCAACCACCAACTCATGGCCCCATTTTACCAGGTATCATACTGACATACAATAAAATGGTCCCTAATCCAAACAGCTCACAATCTCAATGGGGGGGTGGGGCAGGAGAGAGAGAGAGAGACACCCAACCAAGCACAGGGAAGGAACAGAGAGGAAAGTCAGGATAAGTTTTTTCCTCCATTAATGAAAATGGATTACAGCAGCAGTTTTAGCGCGCGCGCACACACACACACACAAAATCTTGGCTACATCTTGATTTCTCCAGATCTAAAGACCATGTGCTTTGTTGTTTACTATATTAGAGCTCTTCTTATAGGATTAAGAAAAGTTACATCAAAGTATTGGAAAATTTCCACATTACCTACAAATAAATCTGTGCGTCAAAGTTTTTAAGAAGTTACTTGAGTAATAAATCTGATTTAAGACTGCAGTAATTCTGCATTTATCTGCACAGTATCTACATGCACTACATTCAATAAATTATGCTGGAAACAGTTTCACTATAGATTGTATCGAACTTTGATCACCCAGGGGATTTCTGTTTAGCGCAACTAAAAAGAAATTTTCTTCAAATGTCTTGTAGTAAAAATAGCAGAGGTTTGAAGTGGTTGTCCAGTTATATTACTAAGACTGTTGTTGAATTCCTGTAATCTTGATGAACAAAGTTGCCTTAGCTGCTCAATATTATGTATACAGTTCACAAGACTTGTAATATTATATGCAAGAGTGGCCACATATTACAGCAGCATATTGTCTACTTCCTCAATGCAAGTCTGTAAAAGGCACATTACTGCCTATGGAGAGGTCCTGCCCGCTGTTAAAACTCTGTTGGGACATTATTAATGAAGTTACACATGTGTGTTTTCTTAGACCTTGCACTCTGATGAATGATTTTTATGGAGATCAGCAGTCCTCCAAAATGTAGTTTCTTCACAAGCCTTATCTTCATTTTCTTCTACGATGAATAATGTGTTATTGACAACTAGACATCAAACAGTTTTGCATACGACAAATCACATGGATTGCTGTGGTATTACCACCTAATCCCTTGAATGAGGGGAGTAGATGTAGTCCACAGCTCTGGTAATAACAAAGGTTTGTTTTTTTTAATTTCTTGGGAATAAAGTTTTATATGCAGAGAAAGACAGGCATAGCTGTTCAAGAATAGGTTTTGAAAGTGTATTATGTAATTTTTTTTACATTATAGTTCTTGTGATAGATATAAATTAATAAAATTTCTTTAGTTAGGCTGAGAATTGATGCCATCTCTGAACTAAATATAGATCCATTGGCAATATATCAATTTGAGACCCCTTAAAGCACCTTGGATTTTCAGAAAGTGTTGAACATTCAACCGCTGGAAAAGTCAGGCCCCTTTATGAGTGACATTTGGGTGCCTGGTTTGACTTTTTAATTTTTGAATATCTTGACCCTAAAGTTCTGAGTTGAAGGTGCTTTAAACCCGAAATATGCATTTCACCTGAGGGGGAAAAAAGTTTAATGAAGGATCCTATATTCTGTATATGATTTGTTTTCATCAAATCAAGCAAGCAGCAAGGCTTTATGATGCGTCTTTTGGTGATACTGTCTAAAAAAAAAAAAAAAAATCCACAAATTTCATTATAGAGCAAGTTCTTCCTGTTCACATGTAAAACACAGAAAACAGTAAAAATTATGTAACTTTGTTGTTACTTAATGTTTAAGGTACTGTAAAAGATTTAATGATCGACAGCCTTGCGCTTCTATCTTAGAAAATAGTCTTTGTTTTGTTTTGTTTTTTGGTGTGTGTGTTAGAGTTGGGTTACCGAGGCCTAAGGAAAAGCAATCTTCTCAAAGCATACAACAAACAGCGGGCCTCTTACATCCCTACTGCCTCAGCTGATGAAATAGTAGTTTGATTGAATTGTTTAGATGGAATTTAGTGGGGGGAATGTAACAAAACAAAAACAAAAGGCTAATTTTATTATGGGGTGGATAGGGAAGTCATTCAACCCTGACTTCAGCCAGCAAAAACCCAGTCAAAGTTTTAACACAACCTGGGTTTCGGGAGGTGTTTTTTGTTTTTATGAAAAGGAAGGGAGCATTTGGGGGTAGATCAGGAAACATTTTTCTATACAGATCACCTGTTGCTTAGAACGTAAATCTAAGCCAGAGAAGGTATTTTAATACAGTTCAGAGGCACATAGCCCCAGGACCACCAGTTGAATGTATGGTTCCTATACTGACTATGCCATGTCAAGTTTTTTGTTGCAACCAAGTACTAATTGTAACTATAGAAATGCAGTTCCAGATCATATTGTCTATATTACTATGCCTAAAAGGTAATCACCACATCCTGTAATATGTGCACATGATTTAGATTTTAATGGTATTCATTAAGCTTATTTCTGGCCTTACGCTTTGAGGAGCTCAGGAAGCAAAGTACAATTACTAGGGCCCTACCTAATTCACAGCCGTGAAAAAACACACCATGGACCGTGAAATCTGGTCTTTTGTGTACGTTTACCCTATACCGTACAGATTTCATGAGGGAGATCAGTGTTTCTCAAACTGGCGGGGTCCCGACCCAAAATGGGGTTGTGGGGGAGATCACAAAGTTATCGTGGGGGGAGGGTGTCACAGTATTGCCACCCTTACTTCTGCACTGCCTTCAGAGATGGGCCCTTGGCCAGCCACTGCCACACTCTGGCCACCCAGCTCTGAAGGCAGTGCAGAAGTAAGGGTGGCAATATCGCAAATCCCTCCCCCCACAAATTCCCTTTTGGTCAGGACCCCTCCAATTACAACACCATGAAATTTCAGATTTAAATATCTGAAATCATGAAATTTATGATCTTTAAAATCCTATGACCATGACATCGACCAAAGTGGACTCTGAATTTGGTAGGGCCGGAACAATAACCTGGACTAGAAAAATACCTGACCTGTTTATACCGGCCATTTTCCAGTTTTTGTGATGTTAACTGCATACAGTTATGGAAACGAGAAAACTAATTTATAGTATCCTTATGACATATAGGAACTATGCTCAACGGTTTGTGATATTTTGTTTGAAGTACAAAAAAAGATTTCACTACACTTGGCACAGAAGGTAGACCAGTATTATAACAGTCATTTTGTTAGATAGAAAGAAAAATCTATAAAAGTGTGGGGGTTTTTTTTTTTATAAAAAGAGAGAGACATTTTAATGTTTGAAATCAGATATTGGTGCTGGACTGTCTAGACTGGTGCTATGCCTTGTTTTCAATGCCAAGACACCACCATTAGTCAATTTCCGTATATGACTCCCAGTAAGCAATATATCAAATCATTCAAATTATCAGATTAAATCTGCAGGTTTCCTCCCCCCCCCCCTTTTTTTTTTTTTTAAAAAAAAGACTGTTTGAACTTGCAACTACATCAGGAAAATAATCTTGCTTTCTTGAGGAATACTGACTGTCTTCACCTGACACTTCAGGTTTCCAGGAATACAAAGTATTTGCCTTTTTATCAAATCGGTAAAAAGAGCAGGATGATATTGCTCTTTAGGAATGAAGTGTTTCTGCCACCAAGATATGAAAAGTACCATTTTCTTGAAGTCACGATTTCCAAGGCAAGATCATCAAGACAGATATGCACTGATAAAATAGGACATCACAATGGTTAATATAAGCCTTGAGCTTGTATTATTGTAGCGTCTTTGCCCCTAAAAGGTCCGTAAACAGTTTACAAATTCAGGGAATCACTTAATCCCTTGGGTGGAAACGGTCAATGGTGAACAGCATACAGCCACCCTTCCCAAAAGTTTAGGAAGAATAATGGAAAAATACATATCTAATGAACTGTCAAACAATATAGGTCATCAAAAAAACCACCCTCACGTGAACTAGAGTTTGGCTAACAACCCAGCACTTACAAGTGCCATGGAGTCTTTAACAACAAGTAAGCAAGACCTAGATTTTGCATCTAGACAGTGAAAGAAGTGGCAGCACCCTAACAAGTGCTTGAGTACCTTCCTGATTTGGCATGTGCCTATCTTTATGCATAGGAGCAGCAGTGGGACTACTCAAGCACATATTTAACTGCCTTTCTGAAATCAGAGGCATAATGCTGATGAGTTAGTCCAACAGGGAGTCCAAAGGAAGACTGGTACCAGCACTATTTATTATGCACTTGCCCTTCCCTGTCACAATTAGGTGAAAGGCATCTCAAAGCAATGGCCAGGCTCAAGCTGGCCAGCTTGCAAGATATGGCTTTAAAATAAATAATAATACACAACATGGTAGTAGGGCAGTAAGCCACAAGGTTCATGAACAAAACAGGAAATTGTACTATTACAATTAGTGCCCTGTGTGACTAGATACCATAAAATAGACGAAATCCTCAAGACAAAATAAATTTCATCTTTCCTGCTTATAAATACACCTCTACCCCGATATAACGCTGTCCTCGGGAGCCAAAAAAAAAAAATCTTACCGCGTTATATTGAACTTGCTTTGATCCGCCCAAGCGCACAGTCCCCCTCCATCCCCCACCCCGGAGCGCTGCTTTAACGCGTTATATCCGAATTCGTGTTATATCGGGGTAAAGGTGTATATTTAAGGCCATACTCCCTGAATTGTCCCTATAGAAAAGGGAGAGCAAATAAATTAAAAATGCCTCCTGGCATTTAATGAAAAAGTTTATAAGAGTTCCCCCCCGGGAATTAGAGTCTAATAAAGAATCAATAGAAAGAGCCTCGTTATATAATCCCTCAATTAGCTCCATCTGCTTTGTTCAGCTCACGTTATCACATTTTCTGTAACTCTTTAGATGGTAGGCTTAGCCTTGATATCATACTTTCATTTGTTTCTAGTCGTCATTCAAGGAACACCTATTCCTGCTTCAGAAACCAAAGAAGCTGGTAGACCAAGGATTTACCTGTGTTTTCTGAATTTTGCAAATTCCATGTAGTTTTTAAATTGCCTCACATAGTTATTTAAAAAAAAAAAAAAGTCCAAAGTATAATAGGTTTTAGTGACCTTTTTAAAATGCAATGGAAAAGAAAATGTAGTTATGACTTGCACTGATCTAGTGCTTTCATCATGGAGGAGCGCAAAGAACTGTATATTATAGGGATCAGTTTCCCACAACTAAAAAACAGTCACCCTGTGAGTGGAATACAGCAGCCATTCTGCACCAGCAATGCTACAACATAATTTTAGACAAGAGGCCAAGAAAAACTTCCACTGGAAGTTATAGAAGAATGGGGAACGGGGGGGGAGGGGAGAAAGAGAGAGAAAAGAGCAATGTTGCCTAGTATTCCCAATTTTGGAATTTGGGCAGGGCAACAATATCAACATCCCTACCTTTCCAAGGAAAATCATGTCATCTTTATCAGCCATTAAGTGCTTGGTGGAAGAATGGGGTGATCTGGATGTGTTCTGAAACCAAGACCAAAGTGCCAGCAGTGCATTGTCTCTCTGGCATTAAATTGGGGTACTGGTGTAGTACTGATTTAATACCAAAACTTCCCAATTCATCATTCAACACTTCCTGCAACACCCAAGTTCTCTCTGGAAGCCTTCCATCCAATTACTGATCTGGTCCAATTTTGGCTTCTGATGTGCCAGGATATCATCATGGCTTATTATACTATGGTATTGTTATGGCAACAGCCAAGCACCCATAAACAATAAACCAGCACATGTATATGATGGAATGGAAAGAAATGTTTCCAGTGTCCAAACTTCTTAACTAGCACGTATTATTAAAAACAGAGACCTCTTTGGACAATATTTTAAAGAAGAAATTCTGATACACTAAAAGATGAAATCCATAAGAACATGCCAAATAAAATCTTGATGTTAGCAAGTAAGTTGGAACCAGTTAGATCAGACTAGTCTCCCCCTCCATCCCAAAGGAAGTGATAGAAGTAGTTCTAAACTCAAGGTATTTAAAATGCTTGATTGGTCAGAAACATATACTGCAGGAAAACAATCCTGCACAGGCAAGTGATGTACTAGATGACCAAGAAGGTGTTTTCCAGACCTAGTTTATATATTTCAGGTTTATCCAGATTCACAATGGAACCAAAGTGCTAGATAGGTACTTCAAAAAAAAAAAAAAAAAAAAATCTAATCTATGTGATGCACTGAATGCCTCTGAGATTTCGTTCTATAACTTTGTGGTTAAAACAATCACACTTGGTCTTGGGACATCTAAAACAAGGAGCCATTTTTAAAATCCAGGCATTTTTCTATCAGATGACCATCAAGGAGGACAGGACATTACTTTAAGTCAGTGGTTCCCAAACTGGGATTCCTGAACCCCTGGGGGTTCGCAAGGTGTTACAGGAGGTTCTCGGGGAAAAACATTCCCTAAAGGTGGACAGAGCTGTCCCTAGGGACCCTGGGCAGCATGGGGCCAGCAGCCTGGAGCCTCTGGACTTCCAAGAGCTAAGCAGATCAAAGCAAGCATACCTACCACACTGAGGAGATTTAAACTTCAAGACTCCTTATAAGAAATGGAAAGGGAGGTGGATATTTTTTCCTGTTTTTAAAATTAAATAGGCAGCTAGAATTGTTTTTAAATTATGAAGAACAAGCTTAAGCTTTGTTGTAACATGCATTGTTTGCCTGGACTGCTCAAGACCTGAATGCTTGTGTAGGAGGAACTCTGAGTTGGCTTCTTAAATACCTTCATGCTACTTCACATCAGATACTTGATGCAATATAGGAGCCTTGTCTTATAAGAGGCTTATTCAAAGTGATACAAGCTACAAAAGTGAGATCTTGGAAGAGTGTTGCCATTTTCATAATGTAATAAAATACTGTAATGATAAATAATTAATAATAGTGTGTAATAAGCATGTCAAAAACAAATTTTATATTTCCAAGATCACTGCTTTTATAATTTATTCTTAGGTAAAGGAGAAAATCCCTGGAAATATTCATTTTTAGGAGGGGGTTCGCAAGTCTTGACATTTTAGTGAAAGGGGTTCGTTCACAGGTTGTTAAAGTTTGGGAACCACTGCTTTAAGTCAATCAGCTCCTTTTACATTGGCCTCTGCTAGGCTTCATATCCACTTTTGTATTTCTGAGAGAATTACTGCCATCTTTAAAATGGGAAGGAGAAATGGGATAATCAAACAAACCTACCTTCACTTCCTCCTTACAGAACAAAATTTTAAAGAAAGTTACAAAAGTTAAACAGCCTCATTGAAAGATGAAAACCCTGTATGAAAATGTTTTGCAATAGTAACTGTTGTTGAGCCCTATTCCACTACTAGGGAAGGGCAAGAAAGGGGCAACTTGGGGGAGGGGAAAGAGGGGGAAGACACCAAAGTAAATAAATCTTCTTGGCAAATTAACAAAATAAAAGCAAGCAGAAATGAACAGTCTCCCAGAAAATGAGAGAGCGCACTGGCTTTCAGAGGAAGTTCCATTAAAAAAATAGGAGCCTCAAAAAAGTAGCATTTCCAGTGTGAGGCACATGAATGTGGGATGCACACTTCTCTCCTGCAAAGAGATGGAGACACACGCAAGCTTTCAATGGGTAAGGAAAGAAGGGTCATCTTCTCTGCATGTGTCTCTGAAGTAGAAATGTATAAAGTGTTTACCAGCTCAATAAGTATGGACGCAATTGTCTCCTGCAGAGAGGGAAGAAGGGGGAAAGATAGAAAAAGAACCATCTTCTATGTCCGTGTGCGTGTCCCACAGAGAACCATCTTCTCTGTGTGTGTCTGTGCATCTCAGAAGTGGGGCTGTGATAAACCGTTTCCAAGCCCACCCTGATCAAATCCAGCCTTTTCCATTTTTAAGCTACCATCTCAAATTCAAGCTTTTTTCCCCCCTTACACAAAAAGGAGAATTTAAAAATGCCTAACACTAAAAATCTCATCCCCAGAAGCCTCTCTAATCGGAGCCATGCCACAGCCTCCTCCACACCCGCAGGATTTTGCATGCAGCTGTGAGAAGTGTATAAAGAGCCTCCCTAATGAATAAGATGAAGAGGGGGGTGAGGGAGAGAAGAAGGGGGGAGGAAGGGAACAACCTTTCTTTTCTCTGCTCTTCCTGGGGATCTGAAAATTCCTCCTAATAGGCAGATCTTCAGGGGGCTTGGGGAGAGGGGGAGGACCCCCCAACACGTCGCTGGTTTGTTGTGACTGCTGCTGTTCATGTGCCGTGGAGACGCTGCTCTTGCGCTGGCGGCTGCTGCTGCTGAGATTTGGGGGGGTCTGGTCTTCTGTAGCAGCCACCAGCAGCGCCTCCTCAGCGGTACCATCAGAGCGGCCGCCATCTTGTGTGTTGTCCTCAGCTGCTGCTGCGCTGCTGCTGCTCTCCACACCGAGGAGGCCCCGGTCGTTCTTCTCCGTCCGCTGAAGCTGCTCCGGCTCTATCTCGCCACCGCCAGTAACCCCAGCATCCGCCATTGAACTCTATGGCGAGGAAACAACTGAGCGCTATCAACTGTTTCTTCTCGTCTTCTCCCTCGGAGCTGCCCCTTCCCAAGCTCCATGCACCACCCACCGCTAGCCTCTACCGCGCTGCGCCGCTCTACCACTCCGGGGGCTCACTTTATGGCAACAACTCCGCCTCTCCTTCCCCCCAACATGGCGGCGGCGGCGCCGCAGCTGGGAAAGGGGCGTGGCCAGCGGCGACCAATCAATGCGTAGGGCAGGTTATAAATATGGGAGGAGGGCGGTACCGTGCAAGTGGCGCAGCGAAACGAGAACATATCAAACTGGCAAAAATGGCACGGCCCCTCGTTTGGCGCGCCTGTGCCTCAAGTCCGTCCCTCCCTCTCTCCCACTCCTCGATTCCTTGTGGGGCCTGGTTCCCATCCGTATTTTATGTCTTCTCGCTCTTTGGCCCTGGCAGCAAGATAAAGGAGAGTTCATAGTGATCGTGGTGGTTTTTCCTCTCAGGCAGCACAGCAGCCACAAAAGGGTGGGTTGGCACCATTGACCGTTGTTGCACTGCCCAAGCAGTTGAAGCACCCACCATGGGTCACACGCCTGTTGTGAGAGGGAGTGTTTGTACCACATAACGTCGACAAGCCTTTGTACCAGATCTTGATGCTGTGCTGCAACGGTGGAAGCAGGGGGGAATCCGTAGGAGCAACTGCTGCCTGTCCTGCAGCTCCTCCAAGTATGCTTGATCCCTAAAGGTACCACTCAGCCTCTGATAATCACCAGAACCAGAGGAGAAGGCCAGGGAGCAGTTTCCTGCCCTCTTTAGCATTTGACAAAAAAGAAAGTGGCAACATAAGCCATCCGACTTCCAGGAGTGGGAATGGAGAAGACGACACAGGTGTAATAGCCTACTCCGTTAAGAAACAGGAACAGAGAAGAAGGTATCAGTCTGATCCCCACCCTTTTTCATGATTGGGAACAGAGATGAAAGTGTGGGCCTAGTTTCCAACCTTATTTCTGCAGAATGGGAGAAAAAGGCAGAGATCTAGTTCCCCACTCTGCCTCTCAAAGTGGCAACAGGGAATTCATGGGTCCTTAGCCCTGCTTGAATGTCTACAAGGTAAAGATGGGATTTGTGTTTTTAAGGTCTCATCCAAAGATCTCCTGCACCATAAACTGAATTCCATTCAGTTTATCTTTTTCAGAAAGATAAGGACAGATTCAGTGCTGTCGGGGTTTTAAATGTGTGGTTCCTGTGTAGCTTGGTAATTTGGGTGTCCCATCTAGCTATGTGCTTGTGTCTGAACATTTATAGTTCTTCAGTAACTATTACTAGTAACAAAAACTGAAAATAAGAGGTACTGTGAGGAGTTTCTCACCAATTTTATGCTGACTACTGGATATTTCACTTAAGAAGTGTATTACTATTTGGAGATGTCACTCATTTCGTCCCACTATTTACATTCCACACAAATTTGGTCTGCTCACTTCTGTTTAAATAACTTGCATCAGAAATAATTAATTATGAAACAGAGATTATAGATATTTACACCAAGAGAATTAATCCTACATCATCAGCATCTGCAAACAATGTGTTCTACCACCTACAGTTCATTGAGACTTTCCTGGTGGACAGTGACCTAGGCTTGGTAATAACACTTCTGTATTCTTCTGACAACACTACAGCAATGCAGTCTACCTACACACCCTCATCAACCCGCTGGAAACTCCCAAGTACAGAATACAGCAGCACATCTCCGCAACAAGGTCTGCAATGAGTATATCAAACCTGTTCATTCTTCACTATACTTATTTCCCATAGAATAGCATGTCAGATTCAAGGTCTCAATCCTTACTTTCAAGATATTGAACACTGTTACCTTAAAGGTCACTTAAAGTTCTAGGACGAGGACTATGTTCAACAGTTCCAGACCTCTGCCACAATGGAATTGTGTACCACAAGAACAAAGCTTGTTTATCCAGGAAGCAGCTTTCTCACATGCCTGCCCAAGAAAGGAATAAACTCAGAATCTAAATCCCCTACTTCAATTAAACTTACTGTCTTTTGATCCAAGTGCAAAACCCACTTTGGTCTTACCTTGTAATATAAACACACAGCACAGTATACTGGTACAAGTAATTTAAAACTGAATATCTCATAATTTTTCCCTCTGGGAAGAAGATGAGAGAAAGAAAGAACCATACATGGTAGATATGTTACTTAATGCACTTTTGTAAGGTGCATCGGTACTGCAATACAGAAGGCAGTGTAAGATCTTGAATAGAAATAGAATAATCATTTTAAATGAATAATTTTCTGTCTCCTTCATATTGAGTCCCATATTTGTGCCTTGGAAAGTTGAAAGGTATGCTGTGTGGCATTTTCAGAACCTGCTCTCTCTTCAGAATCTGTGCCCTTGCTCCATGAATAGTTCTAAGAAAGCAGCTCTGGCTATGGTAAGCAGCTTTAGACATGAAAGAAATACACTGTAGGAGATTGAAGATATTTCTTTGCCTGAATCCATTAAATACTTTTAAAAGTGGGACAAAATTATTTCCTGCATAACATTTGTAAACTGAGAAGCTATCAGCATGGTAGCATGGTTTGAGTTCTTTGCTGCTGCTTCACTTTTGTTTGTTCTTCATAACATTTCTTCAACTGTGCTAACTGCTTAAGTGGAGAATGTGGGGTAAGTACGTTTATTTTTTGTTGTATTTCTCTTGTTCTGAACAGTTTGACATCCAGCCTTCAGAGAAAAAGATGCCAGAAAATTTTATGCAGCCACCGCAGAGAGGAATAGCCCATTTTCTATGGTCTCCTACTAGTGTTTTTGAGCGAGGAAGTTTAGAATTAGCTGTTCACAAATGTGGTTGGTTGTGCCACCTCATGCTCTGTTGTGGAATTGGAAACTGCACAGGAAACACCTAATCATGCAAAGACTTGCACAGTTACTTAACTTTATGTATTTTGAAGTCAATGGAACTATTCGCAAATATGTAAAGTTAAGCGTGTGTGTAACTCTTTGTAAGATCAGAGCTAAAAGGAGTTATTTTTACATGAAGGATATTGAAGTGATTATTGGTACCTTTGCTCCATGACTTGTACTAGAAACTACAATTGAGGTTTATCAAGAAAAACTGCAGATTGTGAGTAACCAACCACTTTTAAAAAAAACAAAATGGAGAGTAGAAAATAAGGTCATCCATTTCTGTGTACATCTAATGTATATAACTTCAGGAAATACTCCAGCCCACTGTTAGAATTCTTTCAGCTGGATCTAGAAAAAGGTTCAGTTTAAACCTAACAGTTTTAAAATTTAGGTTTATGGCAAAACTAAGCTAGTTGCTGGACAATTTTTCTTTTGCTATAACAAAACTGTTGCTATAACTATTCTTTCCTCCTTTAAAAATATTTTAAGCATTTGTTTCCTGTTATAAACCAGAGAAGATAAAAGATGCAAGAATATAAAAATACTGTAAGATGACTCAATATTAAAAAAAAAAAAATCAGCTTGTTCCTTCAACAGTGTTGGTCATACGATTGCGAAGAAGTTTTAGAATTGCTCCATAGAAAATCTGAGCATCTTCAGTCTACGCCTTGGAATTTTTAGTAGTAGTTTGGAAATGTTGTTACAAAGATTAATGATTTTATGCCCCTGTGGCTAAGCAAATACACCACATGTAGACTAGTTAGAGAGACAGTAAAAAAGGTCACTAAAATGTCTCCTACAGAAACTCTTAATGAACAAAACATCGTATATGACCAGGAGGACAAAGACAAATTGTTCAAGGCAAGAAAGTCCATATCATCTAGGTACCAGGGAGTATTGGTGTTTGGAAGAATTATTTGGTGCTATTGAGGCTAAATAAACACAGAAGAGAAACTGGTTTGCATGGAAATGTGCTAACCAGGGAATCAAAGGAATGAGGTGCTGCAGCATGGAGTGTGGGGATACCTATAATTGGTATTTTGTCCGATTATAGAGATAAAAGAATTTTAAGCAATTGTAAAGAAGGATGGTAAGTTAGGTCAACTTGAGTCCACTTGTGTTGACTTAGTTATGCATGTGTCTAGACTTATATTTGTCTTCTGCCGACTTACATGGCCCATTACAGAGATACAGTAACAGCACCTCCCTTAGTGGCACAGAGCCATAGCCAACCTAGTGAGGTCAATGCAGTGCAAATATAGACACTGCATTAGTTGTGCCAACCTTAACAGTGCTCCAGCACCTGTCCGACAGTGCCTCTGTCCTCGTGACAGTGACTGTTCTGGTCACAGTTTTGAATTCCCCAGCCCAAGGGTCACAGAGATTGGAATCCCCCCAAAACCTTTTAAACCCCTCCATGTTTTTGAAATGCCTTTTCCTGATTGCCCACCTTGGTGAGCACACCTAGTAGCACACCTTTTTTGTGTGTATCCAACTGACCATGCTGGCTCCACACACAGAGAAAGCTATTAGATGCACCCCTGCCTGAGGTAGGAAAGAAGTATTGGATTTCCTTGGCCTGTAGAGAGAAGACTATGCAAGCACGGATATGGATCACCCAAAGAAACATGGATATCTATGGGCAGACTACACAAGGGATACTGGCAAAGAGGCATGACAGAGATCAGCAGCAATGTCACATGAAAGTGAAGGAACTACCCCAAGCATATCACAAAGCAAGAAGGGCAAAAAACACATTTTGTGCTGCCCACAGACCTGCCACTTTTGCAACAAATTGCATGCCACATTTGGTAGTGACCCAACCTGAACCCTGCAGTCAACTGTGGACACCTCAGAGAAGCCTGAGATGGAGATCCCTGCCATTAACCATGGGGAGGAAACAGGAGCAGGAGAGATCCAGCAGGGCACTCAAACTATGCCACGAGCTAGGAACTGTTTGAAACTCTGCAGCAGTCTAGCCAGGTGAGCCACCGATGAAGCGGAAGAGAGCTTGGGTAACTGCGTATATGCATTATTCTTTGCCATTTTTTTCCTTTTCCTTATACCTCATCTCCCTCATCCCACCTCACTGTCCTCTTTCTCCATTGTAAAATGGCTCCAGCCCATTAACAAATTAAGGCATGGGGATCGACTTTGAATTCCCTAACCTTTTGTTTTCTAACATTATACCAGTACAGCAATGAATTCTAAAAAAGGTGGTAAGGCAGTCTGGTTACACAGTACAGTTACACAGTCCATGTCACATCCGTGTCTTGTGCTCGGGTAGAGGTAGATCAAACAGAGTTAGGATTGGCATCTGCTTTTAATATCTTTGGCTTATTGAGCTAGGTGATGGGGAGTACTCTGTTTATCAGAAGAGGGATGTGTCTCATTGTCTTGAGAGATCTCAATGAAACTTGAGAGATACACTTCAATCCTCTCCCAAAGATTTCTAGTGATGGCAGCCTTGTTTCTTCCATTGCAATAGGACACAATTGTGCTGAGCTCTGCAGCTCCATGCTTCTGTTAGAGTGAAGATGTGTGCCAAGAAGTGCCACACAGGACTGTGATAGTTTTGAAAGAGACGTGAAAAGTATTATGGGATGTGGAGAGTGGCATAGCAGGAATTTGACCCCTAGCTCCCAGAACTTCCTCGGTGATTTGTTATGATCCCACAAAGTTCTGTGAAAATGTCTCAAAACACATTGCACTGGATGGCAGAGCAGGCGTACCTACCTGGGATGCACTGCACTTTACATTGACATTATGATGATAGAAGCAGTCCTGGTTAGTACACAGTACCGATGCAAGCAGCCAAGTGTTCAAATACTGACTGATATACAAACTTCAGCAGATGTATGCAACGTAACTTGTGTTAACCAAACTTTGTAGTGTAGACGTGGATGTTGTCATCTACGAAGAAAATAAAATTGGATATGGATATATTTCCAGTCTTAATCCTAGCAATTCAACTATATTGGAAAGTGCTAATAGAAATTAATTTTTTTACAAATGATAGAAAAGGAGAAAAAGTCTAATCTTTGTGCTCATGGAGGTGAATTGGCTTCCAAGGAAAATCAAAGCTTTGAATGTAATGCTGATGACTGATATTTCAAAGTGTTACATCTGAAAAAATGAATGTGTGGACTTATAAAATTTTAATATGCTTATTAATATTTATTGGCTATTCCACAGTAAGTCTTGACTTTGGCAATTATAACATCCTTGCTGTGTAGGTAAAATGCATTTTTTATTGAGGCCTCTTCATGCTTTCTTAAGAAGCTGCAGTGTCGGGTGTGCACACAAGTCCACTTTTGAGCTAACTTTAATGATAAGCAGGCAAATTGGTATACAATCATTTTGTTTAGCTTTTTGTATGTATAGAAATATCATTGGGGGATTTTTAGTAATCATTCCAGTGAATGATAATTGAACAAGCACTTTTTTCTTTCTGTTCTTATAAGATGCATCAAACATTAAATCATGAGGAAAGGTTTTGGAATACAGTGGAAAGATCCATTTGGTCTTCTACTATTATGATATAGTCTATAAATTATTTCTGAGCAATGAAGAATATCAGTCAGATTTGGAATTGTTATCCCACTTTCTCAAATGGTTCTATTCTAGGCTGAGCTTTAAGGAAAAGTAGTGATTTAGCTAGTTTAGCTAATTGTTTATTAAATAAGAAATATATATAATTTTTGGAACAGTTTTGGAAATGCTTGTTATGTTTGAATATTTTTATAATGAATGGTATCTCAGAGATGCCACTTTACTTATACTTTTTAGTGGGAAGTACAGATGGATGATGAAATTGGTTGTAATACAGTGCACCTTAGCTTCTGAAAGCAAATAAGAAATGGGAGTTTTTCAGACTTGTAAAATAAGCTTTGATACACATTTGAAACTAAGGGTTAATTTAGCAACAGTATAATATACATCGAACTTGAATGTTCTAGTCAGTTTATTGGATCTATGAGTATGTCTTCACTACGAAATTAGGTCGATTTAATAGAAGTCGATTTTTTAGAAATCAATTTGATACTTTTGTTTGTATGTCCCCCCACTAAACACATTAAGTCGGCGGTGTGTGTCCACAGTACCGAGGCTAGCGTCGACTTCTGAAGTGTTGCACTGTGGTAGCTATCCCACAGTTCCCGCAGTCTCTGCCCCCCATTGGAATTCTGGGTTGCGCTCCCAATGCCTGATGGGGCAAAAATATTGTCGCGGGTGGTTCTGGGTATATGTTGTCAGCCCCCCCCAAAACAATGGCAAAAAAATCGTTTCTCACCTTTTTTCCTGGGTTACCTGTGCAGATGACATACCACAGCAAGCGTGGAGCCAGCTCAGCTCACGGTCACCGTATGTCTCCTGGGTACTACTGACAGAGGCGATACTGCAGTGCTACACAGCAGCAGCTCCTTGCCTTTGCAAGTTGGCAAAGACTGTTACCAGTCATACTGTACCGTCTGCTGCTGTCTCCTGGTTGCTCCTGGCCGGCCTTGGTTGAGTTTGGTCAGGGGCGCCTGGACAGACATGGGTGCTCCTGGCCGGCCTCTGTGAGGTCAGGCGGGGGCACCTGGACAAAAATAGGAGTGACTCCAGTAGCATAGCTAGTGGAGTGCAGGGGAAGCAGCCGCTTCCCCTCTGCACGTTTTCAAAAAGCGGTACGCCTGCCGGCCAGCGGTAAACTCCTGCAGGCAAGGGGCAGCAGCACAGCTAGAGGAGCCATGGGGAAGGGGCGGCCCGACCGGAGGAGTGAGGGGGGGGCGCAGCAGGGTGGCCCACAGCATGGCCGGCAGCCGCGGGGGGGGGGGGGGGGGGGGCGTAGCAGGACGGCCCACACAGCGTGGCCCACACAGCGCGGCCGGCAGCCGCAGCCGGGGGAGCGAGGGGGGTCGCAGCAAGGCAGCCCACAGCGTGGCTGGCAGCCGCAGTCGGAGGAGTGAGGGGGGCGCAGCAGGGCGGCCCGTAGCGTGGCCGGAGAAGGCAGAGAGAGGGGGAGCGCAGTAGGGTGGCCTGCACAGCGCGGCCGGGGGAGCAAGGGGGGGCGGAGCAGGGCGGCCTGCAGCCAATAGGCCGGGGCGGCTGGTGCAGCTGGAGGAGGCAGAGTGGGGGGGGGTGCAGCAAGGTAGCCGGAAGCCGTGGCCGGGGGAGTGGGGGTGTGTGTGTGTGTGCAGCAGAGTGGCCTGCAGCCAATGGGCTGGGGCGGCGGGCGTGGCTGGAGGAGGCGGGGGTGGGGCAGCAAGGCGGCTGGCAGCCGTGGCCGGAGGAGCAAGGGGGTCACAACATGGAGGCCAACACCCAATGGGGGGGGGGGGGGAAGCCCGGCACAGCTGGAGGAGCCAGCCGGGAGGGGGGGGGCGCGGAGCAGCTGGAGGAGGAGCCAAGGGGGGCGTGCCTTTTTTATGTTTGCTCCCCCTGCTCTTAGATCCTGGCTACGCCAGTGTGTGACTCCAGGTCATTCCCTTCTTTAAGTTTTGTCTAATGGAGATTCAGTCCTACCTGGAATACCAGGCAAGCCTACTAAAGAACCAGAGAGGCAAACGGACGCTCTGAATCAGAGCCCCACACATCCCGCAGAAATGATGAGCTGCATGCCATTCTAGGGGGTGCCCGTACAACTACCCCACCCGTTGCTTCCCTCCCCCCCCCACCCCTCCCAGGCTACCTTGGCAGTTGTCCCCCCATTTGTGTGACGAATAAAGAATGCATGAATTTTAAATAACAATGACTTTATTGCCTCTGCAAGCAGAGATCAAATTGGGGAGGGGAGGGGAGGGGAGGGCGGGGCGGTTGGCTTACAGGGAAGTAGAGTGAACCACCATTCTGCACTTGCTCAACCTATAGTTGGACTGCTCCTTACTACTGTCCAGGCTTCATGAGCCATGGGAGCAAGGGGTAGGCTGGGGTAGGTGCGACCGCGCAGTGCTGCCGACTGGGAGAGCAGCCTGAGGCAGAGGCCTCCAGCTGGCATGATATTCCAGGCAGGACTGAATCTCCATTACACAAAACTTAAAGAGGAGAATGACCTGAAGTCATTCCCATGTCTGCCCAGGCGCCTCCGATTGACCTCACCAAGGCCAGCCAGGAGCAACCACCGGACGACGATGATGGTTACCAGTCATACTGCACCCTCTGCTGTCCGCAAGGCAAGGCAAGGGGATGCTGCTCTGTAGCACTGCAGTACTGCGTCTGCCAGCAGCACCCAGGAGACATACGGTGACAGTGAAAAAAGGTGAGAAACGATTTTTTGTCGTTGCTTTCACGGGGGGGGGGGGTCTGACAACATGTACCCAGAACCACCTGCCACAATGTTTTTGACCCATCAGGCATTGGGAACTCAACCCAGAATTCAAATGGTTGGCGGAGACTGTGGGAACTGTGGGATAGCTACAGTTGTCAGTCGCCCCTCCCTGACTGAGAGCAATGGCTGAGAATTGTTTCGCGCCTTTTTTCTGCGCAGACGCCATAGCACGGCAAGCATGGAGCTCGCCCAGATTGCCGCGGCAGTTATGAGCACTGTAAACAACATGCGCATTATACTGCAGTGTATGCGGCACCAGGACCTGCAGAGGCAGGCGAGGAAGCGACGGCAGCGCGGTCACAAGAGTGATGAGGACATGGACACAGACTTCTTTAAAAGCACAGGCCCTGGCAATTTGGACATCATGGTGGTAATGGGGCAGGTTTGTGCTTTGAATGCCGATTCTGGGCCTGGGAAACAAGCACAGATTGCTGGCACCGCATAGTGTTGCAGGTCTGGGATGATTCACAGTGGCTGTGAAACTTTCGCATGCGTAAGGGAACTTTCATGGAACTTTGTGACTTGCTTTCCCCTGCCCTGAAGCGCAAGAATACCAAGATGAGAGCAGCCCTCACAGTTCACAAGCGAGTGGCGATTGCCCTCTGGAAGCTTGCAATGCCAGACAGCTACCGGTCAGTCGGGAATCAATTTGGAGTGGGCAAATCTACTGTGCGGGCTGCTGTGATCCAAGTAGCCAAAGTGATCTTTGACCTGCTGCTATCCAGGGTAGTGACTCTGGGAAATCTGCAGGTCATAGTGGATGGCTTTGCTGCAATGGGATTCCCTAACTGTGGTGGGTGGTAGACGGAACGCATATCCCTATCTTGGGACCGGAGCACCAAGGCAGTGAGCACATAAACCGAAAGGGGTACTTTTCAATGGTGCTGCAAGCACTGGTGGATCTCAAGGGACGTTTCACCAACATCAACGTGGGATGGCCGGGAAAGGTAAATGACGCTCGCATCTTTAGGAACTCTGCTCTGTGTCAACGGCTGGAGCAAGGGACTTACTTTCCAGACCAGAAAATAACCACTGGGGATGTTGAAATGCCTATAGTTATCCTTTGGGACTCAGCCTACTCTTTAATGCCATGGCTCATGAAGGCACCCTGGACAGTAGTCAGGAGCTGTTCAACTATAAACTGAGCAAGTGCAGAATGGTGGTAGAATGTGCCTTTGGACGTTTAAAAGCTTGCTGGTGCAGTTTACTGACTTGGTTAGACCTCAGCGAAACCAATATTCCCATCGTTATTACTGTTTGCAGTGTGCTCCACAATATCTGTGAGAGTATGGCGGAGACGTTTATGGCGGGGTGGGAGGTTGAGGCAAATCGCCTGGCCGCTGATTACGCGCAGCCAGACACCAGGGCCATTAGAAGAGCACAGCAGTGCGCATCAGAGAAGTTTTGAAAACCAATTTCATGACTGGCCAGGGGGCCACGGTGTGAAAGTTCTGTGTGTTTCTCCTTGATAAAAACCCATCCCCTTGGTTCACTCTGCTTCCCTGCAAGCCAGCCACCCTTCCCTCCCCGCTTTGATCATTGCTTGCAGATGCAACAAAATCATTGTTGTTTAAAATTCGTGCATTCTTTATTACTTTGTCACACAAATGGCGGGATAACTGCCAAGGTAGCCTGGAGGGGTAGAGGAGGAGAGAAGCAACGGGTGGGGTGGTGGAGGAGGGAAGGACAAGGCCACACTGCACTTCAAAACTTATTGAATGCCAGCTTTCTGTTGCTTGGGCAGTCCTCTAGGGTGGAGTGGTTGGGTGGCCAGAGGGCCCCCCCATGGTGTTCTTGGACGTCTGGGTGAGGAGGCTATGGAACTTGGGGAACAGGGCGGTTGGTCACACAGGAACTGCAGCGGCAGTCTGGGTTCCTCCTGCTGCCTGTCCTGCTCAACAATACGCCGGAGAATATGAGTTTGATCCTTGAGTAGCCTGAGCATTGCTTCATGCCGCCTTTCATCACGCTGACGCCACATCTCCTCTCGCTGGTCCCTCCTGTCCTCGCGTTCATTTTGTGCTTTTCTGCACTCTGACATTGTCTGCCTCTACGCATTCTGCTGGGCTCTTTCAGTGTGGGAGGACTGCATGAGCTCAGAGAACATGTCATCGCGAGTGCATTTTTTTCGCTTTCTAATCTTCGGTAGCCTCTGGGATGGAGACGATACAGCGAGCATTGAAACATTTGCAGCTGCAGGAGGAAAAAAAAAGGGAGAGTAGTATTTAAAAAGATACATTTTAGAGAACAATGGGTACACTCTTCCATAGTGAACCCAGCTGTTAACATTACATAGCACATATGCTTTCTTTACAAGGTCGCATTTTGACTCTTATATTGAGGGCCTGCCGGTTGGAATTCCATGTTGGAATGGTTTCAAACAGCAGCGACCTCATGTCCCATAACAAGCACCCGTTGGGTTGACCATTTAAAAGGAGGGGCTGTGGTTTTCGGGTTAACATGCAGCACAAACCCAACTAAAGCCCTCCACCCCACCCTGGGATGATCACTTCCCCCTTCCCCCCACCTTGTGGCGCACAGCGGGGATGATTTCTGTTCAGCCACAGGCAAACAGCTCAGTAGGAACGGCCACCTCTGAATGTCCCCTTAATAAAATGTACCTATTTCAACCAGGTGCCCATGAATGATATCACTCTCCTGAGGATAACACAGAGAGATAAAGAACGGATGTTGCTTGAATGCCAGCAAACACCGAGACCATACACTGCCATGCTTTGTTATGCAATGATTCCAGACTACGCGCTACTGGCCTGGTGTGATAAAGTGTCTTTCCATGGCGGACGGAATAAGGCTGCCCTCCCCAGAAACCTTTTGCAAAGGCTTTGGGAGTACATCCAGGAGAGCTTCATTGAGATTTCCACTCCATCCCCATACACGTTAACAGCCTTTTCCAGTATCTGTACTGGCCGCGAATGCATCTCAAGTCTTCAGGGCAAATTAATCATTAAACACACTTGCTTTTAAACCATGTACAATATTTACAAAGGTACACTCACCAGAGGTGCCTTCGCTGCCTTCTAGGTCCGTGAGCCCGCCTTGGGTGGGTTGGGAGGGTACTGGGTCCAGGGTGATAAACAGTTCCTGGCTGTCGGGGAAAACGTTTTCTCCGCTTCCTTGCTATGCTCTAACTTCAACATCCTCTTCCTCGTCCCCTAAATCCGCATCCCTGTTGCATGAGAGTCCATTGACGGAGTCAAAGCACAGGGGTGGGGTAGTTGTAGGGGCACGCCCTAGAATGGCATGCAGCTCATCACAGAAGTGGCATGTCTGGGGCTCTGCCCCAGAGCGGCCATTTGCCTCTCTGTTTTTTTGGTAGGCTTGCCTCAGCTTCACGCGGCACTGCTGCAGGTCCCTGTTATAACCTCTGTCCTTCATGCCCTTTGAGATTTTTTCAAATATTCCAGCATTTCATCTTTTGGAACGGAATTCTGATAGCACGGATTCATCTCCCCATACAGTGATCAGATCCAATACCTCCCGTTCGATCCATGCTGGAGCTCTTTTGCGATTCTGGGACTCCATGGTCACCTCTGCTGATGAGCTCTGCATGGTTACCTGTGCTGATCAGCTTGCGACGCCGGAAATGAAATTCAAAAGTTTGCGGGGCTTTTCCTATCTACCTGGCCAGTGCATCGGAGTTGAGAGTGCTGTCCGTAACCGTCACAATGGAGCACTCTGGGATAGCTCCCGGAGGCCAGTACCGTCGAATTGCGTCCACATTACCCCAAATTCAACCCAGCAAGGTCGATTTCAGCATTAATCCCCTCATCGGGTAGGCATACCGAAATCAATGTTAAGAGCCGGCCCTCTAAGCCGACAAAAATGACTTTGTCGTGGGGACAGGTGCAGGGTTAAATCGATCTAATGCTCCTAAATTCAAGCTAAACTCCTAGTGTAGACCAGGGCTATGTTAAAGTCCTCCTGGAACTTTCAAGTACAGCCGGCATTTAAAAAACAACTCTTCAAAATGTGTTAGTTTACATATTAGTAATTATGCTTAGACTTGGGGTTTTTTTTAATGAAAGTGAAGATTTCAGGTATGTAAGTCCACTTCCCACTCTCCAACACAAATATATGTACTTCTGTCTGATTGCAATGTTATGTTGCATTGCATTTTGTTATCCTTTCCTGATAATTACTTGCTCTTAGGCCATGTCTAGACAGGGACACTCAGGAAAGTTAAAGCACGTAAGTTATAGCATGTTAGACCTGAATGTCTAATTCAGGAGTAAAGTAGCCTTAATTTGTTGTAGCTTAATCCTCCTCTGAAGATGTTTACTCCTGAATGTGAGCATCCACATTGGGGTTTAGTGGGCTTTAACTTATGTGCATTAACTTCACACATTTCATTGATTCACCTTAACTTTCCTGAGTGTCTCCATGTAGATAAGCCCTTACTTATCAGTGGTTCCTGCATCAGTCTTGAATGGTGGAAGAAAGAAAAGACCACATGGATTATGGGACTGAAGAAATGTATGTATGCCTTGGTGATGAATCTCTTTTTCAGAATCCGAGGTTGGAAAAATGCTGATATGACTGTTTTTTGTAGAACCACTGTAATGGTTGGCATCTGTCTAATGTGTCATTGTTTCCTCACTCATGTGGATCCAAAATTTATAGTGCCTTTGAACATTCATTATATTTTGTATAGATAATTTGGAGGAAATTCAGAAGAGGGAGTTGAAGGATTTGAGTTAATTGGGGGAGTGAGAAACCTACATCTGAGAAGTTGATGTACAGGTACAGATACTATTACTTTCCAGAGGGTTGGGAAAAGATTCTGGCATTTCAATTGAGATCAGGAAGTAACGTTCAGCAAGGGAGGAGGTAAAGATAAGAGAGATCCTATAATGGTTTGGTTGATGAGACAAAAATGCTGTTCAAGTGAACATTTCTGTAATATCTTTTCTTGATATTTTCTGAACATTTGGTATATTACCAGTTATATTTTTCAAAAGAAATGACAAATAAAGTTGGTACTTTGTCTAGAAAAAACTCCTCAATGTCTTGAGTCTACTGCTAATTCTTTTTTTTTTTTTTATAATATATTTTCTTTATTACTTTATCATCTCTTTTGCAACTTCTCAGTTACAGAGCTGGTTGTGTCTGCTGAGAAAAATATGTAGAGCTGTGTATCACGGGCAGATTGATGGCACTGGAGCCTATATCATGTCACAGTTTCATCAAATGTTCTGATGTAAATGTTGAATGCAGAAAAAGTGCCCTGGTGATAGGCACTATATGAAATCCTCAAACAGAGCTAAATAGAGCATTGCTACCTTTAGCCTAGTTTTTTAAGGTCAGTAACAACCATTCTGGTATGTTAATAATTAAAAGGAAATCTAATAGTCAAATCTGTTTGCATTTTCAAAACAACTGAATTAGCCCCAGTTGTTATCTCAGCAGATGTCATAAGATAAGAAAGACCTGGCCAGTATGTAATAGTTTATTTCCAGGGAAAAACCTTAATCCCATCCTAACTAAATCTTGTCTGGAAATTTCCATAAATTTTGGAATAGGCTGTGTAGGATGTTAATGCCACTGATGTTTTGTCCATTGTGGGTTTCTATAAGAACCTGCTGTGTCCAGTAAATCTTAGTTGCACCTGAGGAATGGGAAGAATAATTGAATCAATTAATAAAGTAAAATAGAATGAAGTAAAAAGAGAAACTTTGTTGTGAAATGCTGTTGCCTACAGAAGAGGACATCCACAGATGCACATGGCAGCTTTAGCTTTAGGTTGCCATTCTGCCTGGTCTGCCACTCTACTGGGTATGTATTTCATGGTGCATAGATATCACTACAGATGCCAAATGGAGATATAGATCCAACCATAAGTTAATGAATGTGTGTCTGTCTGAAAAGAATGCTCTGCTCATTGCTGCAAACAAAAGTATTTTTTCCACAGCTCAGGTCCAAAGAACATTTTGACGCTTGACCAATGGATACAGTTATTGGACTATTGGACTTAAAGTTAGGGAATATTTATTCAAAAGAGCATTCATTTTGAGAGCATTTGCACAGCCATTGAAAAGTCTTTTGTATATTTAGGAGCCATACAGTCATGGAGAAAAAATAATACCATACAACTTAAGTGATCACACAGCAAAAATAAAAGTATCAATTCTGAAAGCAATATATACAGAAAATAGTTGACCAGCAATCAGTTTGACAAATACGGTTGCACAAACCTTGAATCAAATAAGTAACTCTGTAAAAATCAGACTGCTTACGGATATGTGAACAAATAGAAAAATGGACTGTGTTCATTCAGTTGTCCTCTGAGAATAATCCACCCAGCTCTAGCTGAGTGATATGGTGTGACACTGCCCAGAGGTACTCAGGTTTGAAAGGCACTTTTCTACTACCTGCCCTTAGGGTAAGGAAGCCTTGTCTGTGCCTGGTGTAGGTCAGTTCCCCAACATCTCCAGCCTCTAGCAACACAAGCATGCCATCTAGGCCACCAGAGGCCCTGCTCTTTCTTGACAGGTAAACAATAGGCACATTCCAATGCTCCCCTCCCACACCCTGAGTATCTCCCTGGAGTGCCCAACCCCTGATCCACTGGACACTTACAGAATTCCCAGATGCTCTGTTCCCAAAGAAACAGAACACCACAGTTTACCAGTTACACCACAGAACAGAACTCCTCTTAGCACACCACACTTAGAGAAATCAGGTATAAATATATTTGGCAAAGAACAGAGAGTCAAATGATAGCAAACAGAAGTGTTGGAAACAAAGCTTACATATAAAATAAAATCATAATATGCATACTAAAGCCTAAACTTAACTAATAAGATATTGTCGTGTCATAAGAGCAAAAGCTCACTCAGATTCCTTCCAACTTTTTACAGCTAGGCTTGGCTGTGATCTTCCATTCATGCAACAAGCATGTTGTCCTCTTGCCTCCTCAGTGGAATGACATCAAGTTTGTCTCTGTCTCTATACTTATAATCCAAAAATCCATTGTCTGTGCTTGTACATGGGATAACCCCACAACTTGTGTTTTCCTGTCTAGGGTATCTCCTGGAGACTTTTCAATAACTTGATTAGGATTTTGCTTAGACTGTAAATGGGCACTCATTGTGAGCCATACAATAATCTATTTACATGTAGACAGACAGATACATAAACATATTTTGCCTGAAAGAAACCCATTTTTCACCTTTTCTGGTGACCAGCCCCAAATCACAGAGCACAAGAACATAATTTTCAGAATACATATACAACTCCTTACATATCTGTATATACATTTTGCAATGATTATGGGAACCAGTGTGACACAGGCTTTCGTTGGAGACCTTATGAGACATTCTTTGGGGAATTAATATATAGATACCAGATTTAGAAGATCCCTGTAACCTTTATGCCCTGTGTGCTCTGCTAGTTGCCATCAAGAGGTCTCTGGGTCACATATGGGGCACCCACTTACTACTTTCACAAACTATCCAAACAATAGAAGTTCACAGTTGATGGTTTCTGAGAGAAAAATGCTAGTTTAGGAATGATGATGGGATACGTATTTATTTCTGTTTTGGATATTTAAGCCAAAAATCTTATCTTGGAAAGTTTAGGGTTTGTTTTTGTTTTTTAAATTGTAATTTCATACGTTACAAGGCTTAAAATGTGGCAGTCTCTAGATGCAAGTTAAAAATTGTGTCCTAACCCCTGGTTGGTGGTTTTTGCTTCTTTCTTTAGGTCACGTATTTAAAAATCTTTCCAAAACAAATGATCTGGTCTTGTGGTACCCTCCAGTGGTTTGCAAAAAGATAGGGTATTAATAATTAGTTTCTTCTTAGAAATCTTTGGGGAGGTAGCCAAGTTTAAATAGGGTAATTAGTTTCTCTGGCTGTAATTTGCATAAATTACGGAAACATAACATCATAGATATATTTATCTAATTGCAGAAGTATGGTGTTCAATTATCCAGATAAACTGTATACTGCATTTATGGTTTTCATTCTGTGATTAATTAGACTGTCTCCCTGAGAATTTGACTCACTTTCCTTGGAGAGTTAAATGGGAGCAAGGAAGATGTTAGAAAGGAATCAATATTTTATAAAAGACTCATTTTATTGGATATCACAACATGAAAATGGAAATTCTATATACGAAGAAGAGAACTTGGATATCCAAATTGCTAAAGTAGTACTACTTGGGATTTAAGTCTGTGATAATCAATTCTTATTTCTCAGATCATTCATCTTTGTGTAACTAGATTCTGAATGCTTCTAAAAGCACAGTTGAAGGAGAGGAGTTAAATTGCTTCTCTCCTAGGGTGTGTTTTCACTGAAGAGAAAGGGTCACTGCAGAGTTAGATTGTGATTGACATCCAGGTCTGAGCACACATGGGTCACCCTAGCCCAGGTGTGAGAAAACACTTGAAAAGTCCTACCCAAATTACTGTGTCCTCACTGGAGGTATAGTCACTCGTGTGTTGCCAGGACTTCTGGGGGCATATCCCATGATTCTTTTGTGTTGCACTATTTGAGGCACTCTGACTCTTTCCCATTGAAAATTGTGGGAAGACATTTGAGGACTATCAGCCTGAATCCTCACTGCAAAATGGATGGATTACCAGCCCAAGTGAAAGCAGAACTAGGCTGTAACCCAGTCATGCCAGTTAGCCCACACTGAAACCCCCCCTTATCTCAGGTGAGAAGGTTTTGTGTTTGGATAGAAGTGGGGTATGGAGCAACATGTGAATAAGAGCCTGGGCTAACTCTCCAGTGAAGACATAAACCCAGATGCAGCGTTTACCTGCTGGGGAAATGTAACTGTCACTTCCATTATTGTATAGTTTTTTTCTTCCAAGCAGATGATGAATCTACAACTATATTTCATTGGATCTTCCCCTTCAGGGCATTTGGGTTGTTTTTAAAGATTATTCTGATTCTACTCCTGCCACTGACTCCTGTAACTGTACATTTAAAACAAAACAAAACAAAGTACTTTGGACCAAGGGGAAATTTTTCCTTCATAGATTTCCTATCTTCAGTTAATTTCTTTTGGGGTAGAGGAGGGAAGGTGAAACAGGTGGGAGTTCTTGTTTTTCCATTGCAGGTAGCTATTTTCAGAAATGTTGATACTACATATTGTTTTTATTTTCAGAATGTTGACACTGGAGAAGTGTCCCCTTAGTGGAGTCAAATGTTTCTCTGTTGTAAAATGTCCATCACCAACAGACTGATAGACTATGGGCCGAATACTCTGCTGACATAACTTTATTGATGTCAGTGGAATTATTCCAGCAGAAAATTTGACAATAGATATGGGAGCTGCTAAGTCATTTTAAGCTATTTAAGCCTGGGGGAATGCCTCAGCTTGCTCCTGGCTTATCCAAAAGTTCCCACAACACAAATGTTGATGTTTGAAGGGAGGTGGCGGTCTCATCCAAGATCCTGAAATCTCCAGGGTAGATTCCTTGACCCTTATAGATATAACTGCATCCATCAATAATATCTTGGACTTTATCATAAAGTACATATTGGTTACATCCTAATTTCCTCTGCCTGAATACTTTAGTATGCAGCTAGCTCTTTCACTCTACGTGTGGGTTGATGTTGAAGGATATTATAGCCAGATCTGGTATAAAAAGGTGCACAGTAGCATCTGCCTAATATGACTAAAAATATAGATGGTAGATCAAAAGGTTTTTGTCTTTTCACTTAAATTATTGCATGCACATAGTTGTTATCCCTTTAAGAAGAAAACAATGAATACATTGGGTGTGCGTATTCTTTGGTACGGCAACAAGAATAGCTATTTTGATCGATTTTTTTTTTTAATTGTTTATTTTTAATGAGAAGATGGAGGCAACGAAGACAACACTACCACTGTTAATTGCCTGCCCACTTAAAAAGTTGGCCTCCATCAGGAATGATAGATTCAGGTGTTCTTCGAACGAGCAACAGGCTGTTTGGTTTCATATTTGGAGATATCAATATTTTAAGCCCTGTAACTCAAAATTCTTACAGATTTTTGAAAAATGTGAATTACATCAGTGGTTCTCAACCTGTGCTCCGTGGACCCTGGATGTTCGCAGACTATGTCTGATGGGTCCACAGAAGGTTGTAATTACCATAGAACTGTGGTTTTCAATCTGTGTTCCAGACACCAGGGGGTCTGGTTGCAGGTTGTCTAAGATTTTCAAAGGGGTCCTCACCTCCATTAGAAAAATTTTAGGGGTCCGCAAATGAAAAATGATTGAGAATCACTGGACTACATGACTCATCTACCAGTACTTCATTCTTAGGACCTGCAGATGGAAGAAAAGTTAAAAACTTCCTATTCCCAATGGCCAGTAATCTTCTCAGCTACATGACTGCTCTAATATTATTCAGCATTTCAAAATAAGATTGGAGAAATCTTCAAAATTGTGTTTGTGTGAAGTGCTCTTGAATTTAGAAACATCAAGGGGATCTGTTTCTGGAAGTCCACTCTGTTCAGGCAGAGACTGTTGAAACTGATAGATCATACATTTCCATGGAGAATGCATATATTTAATTAAAAACTAAATGGAAAAAAAAAAACAATTTGTATGTCAGTACTGTGGCAGACAGTCTCATACTTTGCTGAAACTTCCACTCTTCTTCCTTTATAACTACTGTAGCAGACAGGAAATGAAATGACCCAAAACAAAAGAAACAAAGAAACAAAAAAAAAAAAGTTTCCTTAATGTTGAAAGCCTCAGTATCAATAAAAAGGAAATTAAGATGAGACTAATTAGCATACCATATGCCTTGAAATTCCTATGCATAGATGTTTAACCACCTTTGAAATTATGCATTGAAGGCAATATGGACAATTTAAGTTGCAACATTGAATTCTCTTTTTGTGGATGTAATTGAGGCCATGGTTTCTCCACGTTGGGGTAAAAAATGTGTCCTGTTTTGTTTGTTTTTGCTGTTGAAGCATAGGTTCTTCAAGTGCTGCCCCTGTGGGTGCCCCACTTCAGGTGTCGGTGCATCCCATCGCTGCTGATTGGATATTGTCGGTACAGTGCCTGGTCGGGACACGCATGCGCAGTAGCTGTCTCGCAGTGCCATTGGTGATTGAACTAGCGCCTGCTCATCCTGACCCCCTCATTTCCTTCTCAACCATCCTCGGCGGTAGATGGCACTCCAATGGCATTATCACTTCCAGTACAGAGTACTACCATTCGGACAGTTGACAGCTCCACAAAACCCTTGCGGTGATAGATGCTCATCTGTGCAGACAGGGAATATTGATATTCCCATACTTAGACAATTGCCTACTAAAAGGCCCTACCTGGACAAACATGACACATCACTCGACAAATCATCTCTCCATTTCACTCCCTAGGGCTACAAATCAACGAAAAGAAATCTACCCTAACTCCAGTACAACTGGACTTCATAGGAACACAGCTGGACTCTGTAGAGGCCAAAGCTTCACTACCGATTCACAGTGATGACCTCTCTCATATTGGTGATCTCAGCCCTGGGTGTCTGCACGAATCTGTGAACAACTCTTTGGACACAGTGCGGCCACCACTTTTGTTGTAAAACACACCAGACTACGCTTGCGCTGCTTTCAGGGCTGAATTCAGTGTATATTCCACAAAAGCACAGCCTACACAAAAGACTCATGCTGACCACAGAGGTCCTACATTCACTACGATGGTGGACAAACCCAACAAACGTGTGCTCAGGCATCCCGTTTCAACAAGATCCGCCATCCTTACCAGTCACAACAGATGCCTCACTTATCGGATGGGGAGCTCACCTAAACCAACATACAATCCAAAGCAAGTGGTCCCCCACGGAAACCCACTTACACATCAACCTGCTCGAATTACACATGATCTGTAACGCATGCCTACATTTCCTCCCTATTACACTGGTCTACAATTTTTGAGAAGTCGTCTGCTTCAGAGATAAAATGTGCTATTTATTATGTATTTTGATGTGCTGAATTCAAATATGACAATTAAAACAACTGATTGGCTACTGTTTCCAAGATATTTAAGTTTTTACATTTTATGTCTACGTATATTGTGTAGATAGAGTTTTAATCATAAATTGTAAACCTAGGTCTTTTCATGTGTTTATGGTTGCTTTACATGATAATATTTCATCTGTCCTGTTTATGTAACACTTTAAAAATAAAATTTATTATGAAACAAAAGGCAAAAAAATATTATGTACATAGTTTATTCAGTGTCTATTCAGCGCTTCTTGGCTTGTCTCTTGTATTCATTAAATGGAGCATCTCTTGTCACTGTCCAGCAATAGTCTGCAAGCATTGATGCGCTCCATTTGCCCTGATAGCGTTTCTCCATTGTTGCAATGTCCTGGTGAAATCGCTCGCCGTGCTCGTCGCTCACTGCTCCGCAGTTCAGTGGAAAAAAATCTAGATGAGTGTGCAAAAAATGTATCTTTAGTGACATGTTGCAACCAAGGCTTTTGTATGCCTTGAGGAGGTTTTCCACCAACAACCAGTAGTTGTCTGCCTTGTTGTTTCCGAGAAAATTTATTGCCACTAACTGGAAGGCTTTACATGCCGTCTTTTCCTTGCCACGCAGTGCATGGTCATATGCATCATCTCGAAGAAGTTCACGAATCTGAGGACCAACAAAGACACCTTCCTTTATCTTAGCTTCACTTAACCTTGGAAGTTTTCCACAGAGGTACTTGAAAGCTGCTTGTGTTTTGTCAATGGCCTTGACAAAGTTCTTCATCAGACCCAGCTTGATGTGTAAGGGTGGTAACAAAATCTTCCTTGATTCAACAAGTGGTGGCTGCTGAACACTTTTCCTCCCAGGCTCTAATGACTGTCGGAGTGGCCAATCTTTCTTGATGTAGTGGGAATCTCTTGCACGACTATCCCATTCGTAGAGAAAACAGCAGTACTTTGTGTATCCAGTCTGCAGACCAAACAAGAGAGCAACAACCTTCACATCGCCACACAGCTGCCACTGATGTTGGTCATAGTTTATGCACCTCAAAAGTTGTTTCATGTTGTCATAGGTTTCCTTCATATGGACTGCATGACCAACTGGAATTGATGGCAAAACATTGCCATTATGTAGTAAAACAGCTTTAAGACTCGTCTTCGATGAATCAATGAACAGTCTCCACTCATCTGGATCATGAACTATGTTGAGGGCTGCCATCACACCATCGATGTTGTTGCCGGCTACAAGATCACCTTCCATGAAGAAGAATGGGACAAGATCCTTTTGACGGTCACGGAAGATGGAAACCCTAACATCACCTGCCAGGAGATTCCACTGCTGTAGTCTGGAGCCCAACAGCTCTGCCTTACTCTTGGGTAGTTCCAAATCCCTGACAAGGTCATTCAGTTCACCTTGTGTTATGAGGTGTGGTTCAGAGGAGGAGGATGGGAGAAAATGTGGGTCCTGTGACATTGATGGTTCAGGACCAGAAGTTTCATCCTCTTCCTCGTCTGACTCAAGTGAGAATGATTCTGGTGCATCAGGAACCGGCAGTCCTTCTCCATGGGGTACTGGGCGTATAGCTGATGGAATGTTGGATAATGCACAGTCCACTTTTTCTTCTTTGACACACCTTTCCCAACTGGAGGCCCCATGCAGAAGTAACAATTGCTGGTATGATCTGTTGGCTCTCTCCAAATCATTGGCACTGCAAAAGGCATAGATTTCCTTTTCCTGTTCAACCACTAGTGAAGATTTGTTGCACAAGTGTTGCAGCATATGTGTGTGGCCCACCTCTTGTCCTGATCTCCAATTTTGCAGCCAAAATAAAGGTGATAGGCTTTCTTAACCATAGTGGTTATACTGCGCTTTTGTGATGCAAAAGCCACTTCACCACAAACATAGCAGAAGTTATCTGCACTGTTCACACAAGTACGAGGCATCTCTGCTCACTTTGGCTAAACAGAAATGTGTCCCTTTGCAAAATCAAACACTGACAAATAAGAGAGCACGACACTGTATGATTTCTAGAGCTGATATAGGGCAATTTGTTCAGCAGAGTGATTTAAGTTTTGTTATGATTGCATCATCCATGACTTCTAGGAATAACATGATGCAATTCATATCATGTATTACGCAATACCAGCTTCAGATTGCATCATTCATTGTTTTGCCTAAAAAGCAAGTACTGTCCAAACCCAGTCATAGATCCAGTCAAAGTTGTATTTTAGTCATTTCTGGTTTAAATTGAGATCCCTTCCCTTTATAACTCACTTATCCTCCGCCATTCCCAAGTCAAGGGTCGTATATACTGACCCAATAGCATATCTTGAAAACTAGAGCCAATCAACAATTTTAAGCATCATTTTCGTTCTCAGTGACCCAGAATTAGTAAAGTTTGACTACATTTATTTCAGAAGCATTTTGGCTGTAGAGCAGTGTTATATGAGGCAAAACTATAAGGATCTTGACTGACATCATCATGTGTATGTTCTATGTAAACCATCAGGATGGTGCACGTTCCCACTCCTTATGCACAGAGGCCCTAAAACTATGGAACTGGTGTATTAAACACAACATGTCTGTTACAGCAGCATATCTCCCAGGCCGAGTGAACAGGATGGCAGACACTTTAAGCAGACAGTTTTCCTAGGAGCATGAATGCGAACTGAATGACGAAATAACACAACAAGTATTTCACATGTGGGGATCACCACACATAGATCTGTTCACGACATCAGTAAACAAGAAATGCCAAAAATTTTGCTCATGAGCAGGACTTGGAACACAATCCATGGGGGACGCTTTTCTCATCAAATGGAATGCTCCTCTCCTATACGCATTCCCACCGATACCTCTGATCTCCAGAGTGATACACAAAATACGAACCAACAGAGCCAAAATAATACTCTTAGTACCAACATGGCCCAAATAGACTTGGTTTCCTTACCTGACACACATGGCAATCCGCACACCGTTCACTCTCCCTCCCCTATGGAAATTTCTCTCTCAAGATGATAGTCAGGTCCTCCACCCGGACCCAAAGAGGCTTCACCTGAATGCATGGCTCCACCCCGACAAACTTGCCTGCTCAGAACAGGTAAAACAAGTGTTAATAAACAGTAGGAAGCACAACATACATACCTACCTATCTACCTCCAAAAATGGAAAAGATTCCGGGGCGGGGGGCAGCAGATAGCTCAGTGGTTTGAACATTGGCCTGCTAAACCCAGGGTTGTGAGTTCAATCCTTGAGGGGACCATTTAGGGATCTGGGGCAAAAATCTATCTGGGGCTTGGTCCTGCTTTGAGCAGGGGGTTGGACTAGATGACCTCCTGAGGTCCCTTTCAACTCTGATATTCTATGATTCCTGTGGTGCCGAAACAAGCAACTATCTGCAGGCCGGGCACCACTTCCACTAATCATTGATTATTTATTATCCCTAAAGAACTCAGGACTTGCTAGGACTTCACTTAGAGTTTACCTTGCGGCCATCATGGCCTTCCATCAACAGGTAGACATCGGTATTCGCCCACCTGATTACCAAGTGATTCCTAATGGGCATACAGAATATGTCCCCAGACATCCGAGAACCCACACTTGCATGGGACTTAAATGTTTCTTAAAAGTCTAACCAGAGCCCCTTTTGAACTTTTAGCCACATGCTCATTACGTCACTTATCTATGAAAGTGGCATTTCTGGTCACCATTACATTGGCATGAAGAGTCAATGAGATAGGGGCTCTCATGGCTCACCCCCCGTACACAATATTCTTTGACACTTAGAACACATCCTAAGCGTATGCCCAAACTATCGTCTTCATTCCACCTCAACCAACCAATTCACTTATCTACATCCCACCCAAAACCACCCACTAACGTTCAAGAGGCAATCCTGCACACATTGGATGTGCACTGTGCTTTAGCCTTTTACCTAGACAGAACAAGGCCCTTACGTAAATCAGTTAGACTCTGTGTCAACAACTGAACGATCAAAGGGCTCTGCCATATCAACGCAAAGATTATCCAAATGGATATCCAGCTGTATCAATACATGCTATTCACTGTGCAATACTAAAGCCCCTCCGGGCATCAGAACCCACTTGACAAGAGCTTTAACTACCTCCATAGCATTCCTGCACAATGTTCCCATTCTAGACATCTGCCGGGCAGCCACATGGGCCTCTGAACATACCTTCACGAACCACTATGCAATTACTCTCAGTTCAAGCTCAGACACGAGGTGAGGCCTCATGGTACTAGCCTCAGCTACTAACTCCACTCTGAAGCCCCTTCCACCCTCATGAGGGCACTGCTCTACATTCACCTGAAGTGGAGCACCCACAAGGACAGCACTCGAAGAAGAAGAGAATGTTATTTTGTGCAGTAACTGAGGTTCTTCGAGATGTGTGTCCCTGTTGGGTGCTCCACTACGCATTCTCCTCCCCTCTACTTTGGAATTTGCAATAAAGACTCTATGGTAGAGAAGTAACTGAGGGGTTGGGATGCACGGGCATCAGTTGAATCGCCAATGGCACCGCAAGACGGCTACTGCGCACGTGAGTCCCGACCAGCCACTGCTACCGAAAATCTCTGATCAGCAGCGCCAGGACACACTAACACCTGAAGTGGAGCACCCACAGGGACACACATCTCGAAAAACCTATTTACTGCACAAGGTGAGTAACCTTCTCATGGTAGTATGGAAAAGGTTGAAAATTGCAGAGTTTAGGTGAGATTTTCAAAAGTGCTCAGTACTGGCCTAAATCCATATTCATTTTAGTATGTGATCATATAAAGACAGTAGCATAATACATATAAACAAGGGAAGGGGGGCATTTGCTAACTTATTGAGTGCTTAACTTTTCAACCTTTGCATCCTTATGACATTTTTGTTTGTGTATATTAATACACAAAGATGATACACACACTTTCCATTTCTGTGTTTTTGTGTGAAATATGTCACTTAACAGTAAATATCTTCCAGTCCCAGGCATACTTTTAACTACATCACAGTCTTTAATTCTGCCTCCCTCAACATTCCCTTTTGCATATGCCCTTTCACCATACTACACTCTCCCAAAAGTAACAGTTATGGATATTTAATGTAGTTGAGAAGGGGGTGGTGTAGTAGAGGGAATTATAGAATATTTGTCTTCCTAGAAGAGAAAAGTAAAATATGGCAGTTGTGGAAAAGATAAGTGTCTGTGGGGGGAGAAATAGACAGTATATACTGTTAAGTGACTTAATTTTTCAATTTTCTGCTTTCATATTAGGTATGTTGTATGTAGCAGCCTTAACTGCTTCACAGTCTTTTTTGTATTATGTTGCTAGTTATCTTTTAATGTTTAGGCAAGCAAGGGGGGAAGGATAGGACAGCTATGTGGGGATAGAAGTGAAGCTGCTGACAGATTTTATCCATCAGTAGCCATACATAAAACCTTCTCCATTATAAGAAATTCTGACACAAGTGTAGCTTCTGACAAAGACTGTATGTGCATACACACACAATTTATCTGTCAGCAATTGCTGGTGCATACATTTTCAGTTATGACAAATAAAAATTAAATCCATATTTTAAAAAAATCAAAATATTTGCTGCACCATATCTATTCAACATCCTCCCCTCCATCAGTTTTTGTTTTGATAGGCAATGTGTTTTAACGGTATCAGTGAACAAAGGAAAATTGGGCTGCCATGGTCAAACCTCAGCCAGAGCCCTGTTTAAAACACTTCCTAATAAAATATTTTTAAAACTTATATAGAAAATTCAAAAGACAGAGAAACTATTGCTGAAAAAATTCACACCAGAAGGCCACCTACTTTTAATGGAAAACATGAATTTGTCACATTTTAGAAGGTAATCTTAATTATGTAACTACAACCAGCATCTCTACAAAAATATATGAATATGAATTTTTTTAGTAATGGTTTTATATAAAAGCAGCATATATTTTATAAAATACCTATTCCAAGAAGAAAAAATGCACATTTATATTTTGTTGTTGCAAAACAACTTTTTTGTGGAACTCTACACATAGTCTTGGTAACAGCTCTGCAGCTGTTATGAATCACTTTTTACCAATTGAGAATCTGCCCCACACACCGTACAAAATGGACTGCCATATGACAGAGATTTCAAAGACTTTCCAGACTAAATGTAGTGATTATGGATACCATATTTGCACTAGATTCTAATCATTCTCCCTTTATATGGACCAATTCTGCAAATATAAATAAATAAAATAAGCTTGACAAGTAACACACAAACCACAGCAAGAAAAGATAGAGTGAGGAAACCAGTAACTACAGACCTCCTTCTGCCACTATCTAAAGTGTACTTTCTATCACCTGCCTCCTGAACAGGGAATACTAAACAGTATTACTAGCATACTCAGTAACTGTAGAAATATACACAATACTGTAAATGTGTATCACAGCAAAGCCCAAACAAAAAAACTTGAGGAGATAATTTCAGGCTACCACACATTTAAAAAAGGATATTCTCACTACTTCTCTTTGATCAGAATCAGTTTATATATAAACTAGCAAAAGACAACATGCCAGATTTTGCATTTGTGAGAACTGCACAGCAAAATACTAAGGGGTTGTCGACACTACCGCTTAAGTTGATGAAGTTACATCAACTTAAAGGGGTGTCCACATTGTGCTATGTTGGTGGGAGATGCTCTCCTGCTGACATAACTTCTGCTTCTCATTGAGGGGGAGTAATTATGCCAACGGGAGCGCACGCTCCCATTGGCATAGCGCATCTTTACCAGACATGCTACGGTGGTGCAGCTGCACCAATGTAGCGCGGTAGTGTAGACTAGCCTTAAGTAGTGTTGAGAAAAAGGATAGAACAGATCTAGATCACTTTTCCAGTATGAATTACACATCCTGGTTGACAAGACGATAAAACTTTATTCCACTGAAAAATTGCTCTCACAAGAGAAGAGCTGTCTAAAACTAACTGAAGTAAAAACAACTGAAAACACACATCCCTCACAGTATAGCAAGTTCAGGTCAGACTAATAACACCAAATATATGACACACAGATCACGCACAAGTGAAAAACTACAAAAAACTCCATACCCAAGGAACAAAGGTGAACCAAAAAAGCAAACAGTGTTTTTTTTATTTTTATATATATATATATATTACACACACACACACACGAGAGAGAGAGAGTCAGTCCTATATTGTTGCTTTGACACACAAAAGCTGTTATAAAACAAGTTTCCAAATGAAATTTTTTCTTTATTTGATTTTTCAAGGCATATTGGGTCCTCGTTGCATAAATTGCTTCGGTATTCTCTGATGAAAGCAACTACAAAAATGGAAAGTTATTTACTCAGTAAGTATAGATATATTATGACAATTTAAATGCAATATCTAAAAATAATTGATTCTTCACAGCACTGAATTCCTGGTGGTGCACAGTAGATCTACAGCAGTGATTTCTTATCGGAAAACAGTAAAAGTGTTGTAATTTATGTAAATCTATAAAGGAAGTAAGTAATAGTAAAACTCACTTCTCTCTTATCTAGTACTTACAATTGTCAAACGTTTTAAAATTTCCTTTTATCAAAACTTTCTAAGTTATAAGCAACTTGGTACATTTCAAAAAAGTATAATATAATTTACTGTAATACACAGATTGACAGAACAAAAGAAAGAGTAGGCAAAAATACCACTTAATACAGAGACATCTATTCATACCACCAGTCAACAAAAGAATACTATTATCTAAACAAGCTAAAGTCCATGTGAGCCGTTCAAGAATTATTGTTGATGTTACTGATGCTGAGGATATGAGTCTTATGAATGTCTGTACCTTTACCAATGTTACACCGACTCTCCTTTCCATTTGATCTTCTGAAGTGACTATTTAATCTTTCTTTTTTAAATAAAATTAAAAACCCTTAATTTCACTTAAACCACCACCACACAAAAAAACAAAACAAAAAACACGTAGGCACAACCTAGCAGTTTTTCCTAATAGATTTGTAGCATCAAAGGCTAAAACTTGAAATTGCTTCTATTGAAATATTTTGCGCTCATTTTCTTCAAAATTGTGTATAAAATGTTTTAAATCAAACTAGCTCTAAAAATATATATATATATTCCCAGCAGATGGCAGCAACATACTGTTCAAGAATTTAAAAATATATTCATTTGTAATATATTTTACTTCGATTATGCATTAAACGGACTGCACTAGATTTATTACAGATTGCATTTGTAGAGACTAATAATCTTGTATTTAGATAGCACTGTTCATGTTAGAGGATCCCAAAGAGCTTTACAAACCATATGCAGACAAAATTACATCTTATGCTGAAAGGAGCTTGGCTTTGGGATCAAATGTAGTGACTGCTTTAGGATTGGAAGTAGGGCTGATAAGCGATTAAAAAAATCAATTGCGATTAATCACACAATTAAAAATATTATTTGAGATTAATGGCACTGTTAATAATAATACCATTTATTTAAATATTTTGGATGTTTACTACATTTTCAATTACAATACAAAGTGTACAGTGCTCACTTTATTTTTGATTACAGATATTTGCACTATTAAAAAAAAGAAATAATTTTTCAGTTCACCTAATACAAATACAGATTCTGCTCGATAACGATCCAAAGCAGTGCAGCCCGACGCATATTCATTTTCATTATCTGAGTCAGATGCCACCAACAGAAGGTTGATTTTCTTTTATGGTGGTTTGGGTTCTGTAGTTTGTGTGTCAGTGTTTTGCTCTTTTAAGACTTCTAAAAGCATGCTCCACACCTCGTCCCTCTCAGATTTTGGAAAGCACTTCAGATTCTTGAACCTTGGGTCGAGTGCTGTAGCTATCTTTAGAAATCTGATATTGCAATCTTCTTTGTGTTTTGTCAAATCTGCAGTGAAGTGTTCTTAAATCGAACACCATATGGGATTACAATAACACACAATATATGGCAGAATGAAGATAAAACCATGGAGCAGGAGATATACAAATCTCCTCCAAGGAGTTCAGTCACAAATTTAATTAACTCATTGTTTTAAACATGTATCATCAGCATGTCCTCTGGAATGGTGGTCAAAGCATGAAGAAGCATGTGAATGTTTAACATATCAGGCATGTAAATACCTTGCAACGCTGGCTACAAAAGTGCCATGCGAACGCCAGTTCTCACTTTCAGGTGATGTAAATAAGAAGCGGGCAGCATTATCTCCCATAAATATAAACAAACTTGTTTGTCTTAGCAATTGGCTGACCAAGGAGTAGGACTGAGTTGACTTGTAAGCTCTAAAGTTTTACATTGTTTTGTTATGGAGTGCAGTTATGTAATAAAAAAATTATATTTGTAAGTTGCACTTTCACGATAAAGAGATTGCATTACAGTACTTGTATGAGGTGAATTGAAAAATACTATTTTCTTTTTTACAGTGCAAATATTTGTAATCAAAAGTAATATAAAGTGAGCACTGCACACTTCGTATTGTGTGTTGTAATTGAAATAAATATATTTGAAAATGTAGAAAACATCCAAAAATATTTAATAAATTTCTATTGGTATTCTATTGTTTAACAGTGCGATTAAAACTGTGATTAATCATGATTAATTTTTTTGAGTTAATCACACGAGTTAGCTGCAATTAATTGACAGCCCTAATTGGAAGCAAAGAATAGTTTATTTGATTGAAAATGCAGAGTAAATTTAGATAGGCGTAAAACACTTAACCAAGTTAAAATTTTGACTAAGGTGTTGTGGTTAACCATTTTGGATGTAAGAGCTTACAAAAAAATCTCATTGTCATTTACTTGATTTCTCCATGCTGATGGCCCACATTATTCAATATGAAACACATTAACAAATGTGGATAGCATTAGTGTATTTTATAGACTAAAAAGTATGTGTTATATATTTATTTTAGTAAAGGCTGTTATTCTTCCAGCCCTCCTGGACTCTAAGCAGTCCCTTTGTTCGCCCCTTGTTAGCAAGGATCACTACACACCATCACTAGATGGTGGCATAAAAAAAAAATATCTCCATTGTCCCCTTAATAGCAGAAGTTGCTGCACTCCACAGGGTAGCAGCATAGGGGAAGCCCATGTTTGCCCTGGGCTGTGCTTCTGAGTACTAGGAATCCTAATTAACCAAGCTATCATTAGTTAATCCACCTCCCAAGAGGCAATCTAGGTTGAAGAAAAAATTCTTCCGTCAACCCAGCGCGGTCTAGCGCGGGGGCTAGGTTGATACATGTCTCTCAGGGTGTGGATTTTTCACATCCCGAGTGATGTAACTATGCCAATATAAGTTTTCAGTGTAGACCAGCCCTTTGTCACCTGACACTGTTGCTTAGCTTGACTCCCCCTGGAGGAGGAGATAAGTGTAGCACAGGTGCTTCCCCTTAAAGGGCCAGCTAACCATGTGTCATCTTGGCTAATTAAAAGTAACCTATCAGAACTATCCTGTGTAATAGTCTTCTCTTAAAATTGAACTGAAGGTCTTCTGTTACACATCGCTTTCCTGGCAAGTTGTTGCTCCCACTCTTTTCTGATCAAATAAACTCTTAAGTAGAGAACTCTACACTTCCTGGGACTTCTCTACACATCAGAGTTGCGCCACTTTACAGCTTTAACTATGTTAGTATAGCTGTAGTTCCCCTTGTGCAGACACAGGGTATGTCTACACTACGAGAGTAGTTCGATTTTACTTAAATCGAATATGTGGAATCTATATTACAAAGTCGAACATGTGTATCCACACTAAGGACAGTAATTCGACTGTGTGAGTCCACACTAACAGGGCAAGCGTCGACATTGGAAGCGGTGCACTGTGGGCAGCTATCCCACAGTTCCCGCAGTCCCCGCTGCCCATTGGAATTCTGGGTCGAGCCCCCAATGCCTGCTGGGGAAAAAAATGTGTTGAGGGTGGTTTTGGGTAACTGTCGTCATCCAACCGTCACTTCCGCCCTCCCTCCCTGAAAGTGCCAGTGGGCAATCAGTTCGCGCACTTTTCTGGTGAGTGACAGCGCGGACGCCACAGCACTGCGAGCATGGAGCCCATTGCGACCATTGCTGCAGTTATGGCCGTTGTCAACACCTCGCACCTTATCCACCTTTTCCAGAGGCAGATGCTGAGAAATTGGGCGAGGAGGCTACGGCAGCGCGGTGAGGACATGAAGTCTGAGAGCGGCACAGACCTCTCACAAAGCACGGGACCCTGCGCCGTGGACATCATGGTGGCAATGGGTCATGTTGATGCTGTGGAACGGCGATTCTGGGCCCGGGAAACAAGCACGGACTGGTGGGACCGCATAGTGCTGCAGGTCTGGGATGAATCACAGTGGCTGCGAAACTTTCGCATGCGGAAGGGAACTTTCCGAGTTGCTGTCCCCTGCCCTGAAGCGCAAGGACACCCGGATGCGAGCAGCCCTGACTGTCCAGAAGCGAGTGGCCATAGCCCTCTGGACGCTTGCAACGCCAGACAGCTACCGGTCAGTCGCAGACCACTTTGGCATGGGCAAATCTACCGTGGGGGTTGCTGTGATACAAGTAGTCAACGCAATCGTTGAGGTACTGCTGTCAAAGGTAGTGACCCTGGGAAACGTGGAGGTCATCATAGATGGCTTCGCCGCGATGGGATTCCCAAACTGCGGTGGGGCTATAGATGGAACTCACATCCCTATCCTGGGACCGGACCACCAGGCCAGCCAGTACATTAACCGAAAGGGCTACTTTTCAATGGTGCTGCAAGCACTGGTGGACCATAGGGGACGTTTTACAAACATCAACGTCGGATGGCCGGGCAAGGTTCATGACGCTCGTGTTTTCAGGAACTCTGGTCTGTTTAGACGGCTGCAGGAAGGTATTTACTTCCCGGACCAGAAAATAACTGTTGGGGATGTGGAGATGCCTATAGTGATCCTCGGGGACCCAGCCTACCTGCTAATGCCCTGCTGCGTAGCTCTGTGATCCAGGATAAGGACCGCTGCATAAGATCTCTAACCGCCCTCCCCCGCCACAAAGTCACATAGCCCCCCCCGAAAATGAAAACTACCTCCCAGACTGACCAGGGTGCCTAGTGACTGCAATGTATGTGTGACCTGCTGCTGAACCTGCCCCCGTGTCTGTACCCTAGTAAAGGTGACTGTCCTGTCCAATTACCAATCCCCTTCCCCCCTTCAAACAGACTGTCCTCTAAAAAAAACATGATGGAAACAGTAATTAACAGAAACGTATTTTTTATTAGCAACTACACAGTTAGGGGATGAAACTGGGATGGGGGCTTGGGTGAGGCGGGAAGGAAAGGACTTACCAAATTTTGGGGAATGACAGCCTTCTGGTACTTGAGCAGTCTGCAAGGGTGGAGTGACAGTTTTCACGGACTCTCCTGCCCCTCCTTCTTGGTACTTTGGATGAGGAGGGTATGGGACTTTGTGGCGGGGGAGGGTGGTTACAGATAGACTGCAGCAGGGCTCTGTCCTCCTGCCTCCGGTCCTGCAGAACATCCACAAGGCGCCGGAGCGTGTCCGTTTGCTCCCTCATTAGTCCAAGCAGTGTTTGAGTCGCCTGCTGGTCTTCCTACCGCCACCTCTCCTCCCGTTCGCTGCGTGCTCGCTGGTATTGTGACATGTTCTCCCTCCACTGGGTCTGCTGGGTTGCCTCGGCTTGGGACCTTCTTTTGTGGTCAGAGGTGGTAGTGACAATGTTTGAGAGTCTTGAATTCCTATTAGGTAGCACTTCAGTGTTGCAACTTAACCAGTCAACCACGCACCTCATTTGGAACCAGAAGAACACAATCAGACAATAGCAGAGACTAGACAAAAAAAAAAGGGGGAGGAGGGGGCAAATACACAGTACTGCACTCTGTTAAACAGACTACTAAAAATAAAGGGAAAGTTTAAAAAAAATGAACAAGGTAAGGAAACTTTCTATGCTCGTTTCATTTAAATTAAGATGGTTAAAAGCAGCATTTTTCTTCTGTATAGTAAAGTTTCAAAGCTGTATACTATTAAGTCAATGTTCAGTTGTAACCTTTTGAAAGTACCATAACATTTTGTTCAGAGTTATGAACATTTCAGTGTTTCAAACAACCTCCATCCCAAGGTGTTCATAACTCATGTTCTTCTGTACTTGAACTGGACAGTATATACCTATCTCAGCTATTGTTTCAGGCTGCATGCAGATTCAGGAAGAGAACTTTATATACTCTTCATGTTTGAAAGGTTGCCCTCACAGAACAGTTCCCTGGCCATCGTGAACAGTGCCTTGCTGTGCTATAAACAGTTTTCTAAATGATGCAACAAGCCCTGATCTACATAAAGCTTTCACATGTTTTGAAGAAGAGTATATAGACATCAGTTATGGCTGAAGTTTGTTATAATATGGTTTGGATGGCCAAAGCATAGAGTTGACTCTGAAATTAGATGCACTAGTGTGTACTCCAGTGGAGCTCTATGCCACTGCATGGATTTATGCTAGTGCATGCAATGGCAGGATTGTGGCCCATATTACTTTATACAAATCTGTTGTACGCTGGGTCTCTACAGGAATTCAAACTCTTTGTTTTGTTTTTAAACTGATAACATTTTTTCCTCACTCACATTGAATGTCTAACCTGTATAAATTGTGCTGGTACAGGGAAAAAAAAATATCAGGGAAAACTTTTTGTGAAAATTTCTACCAATTTCCCTCCCAATGCTCTGAAAATTTTTCTATCAACATTATGAAATTAGAAAATTTTTGTCCAGCCCTGGGTACATAATCCACTTCAGCCACAACCAAAATATAAATATTGCTTAGGTATGCTAAATACTGTTGAAAGCCCTGTGTAGATTCAGCCATAGTGGGGTTCCTTGGATAATAAGCAATCAAAACAATTAAAAACCAAAACAGTTTAATGTAATTTATTTGAAATGCTTCCATAAAAGTTTAAGGCCATTATACACAAACATTTCATCAACACATACATTCTCTCCTCTTTTCCATAAGTCAATACTTTACATGCTTTTTGCTAACACTTTGGCCAACAGTTGTCATACCAAAAGTTCATAGCCTAATATATTTTGTATTTTTCCCCCCATCAATAACATGTTCCCTTGTCCTATTCTTCTTCACTGGCATGCTCAAACATTCTACTCTAAAAATGAAGCAGTTTAAATAAATTACAAGCCTGCAATAGAAAAAATTCACAATGTTTTAAAAACTATAAATACAGAAATATGGTCTACAGGGTAAAACTGACAACAGTATTTTTTTTTAAAAGTAATATACCTTGTTTTTATATTGATTATCTTGCCACACTGATTCCTTTAATGCACTTCATGACATATATACAAGGTAAGTGACATTTTATTTACTGCTTTCTTTCTGTAAACTTATAAACACACATGAAACAAACATTTTTGGCAATAATTTAGCAGTTTTACTACTTGTGCTGGTGTGCATCTATTTTGCACAGGTCATCCTGAATTTTTATATCAAGGATCATGTCAATTAGTAAGGACACAAATTTTGCAGCCTACTTTACCTTTCAGTAGATGGCATTATTTCCTGCACTGACAAATAAAAGATGAACCACGGATTCCTAAAATAGGCTGTTGCACAGTGTTTTAGACTGCATCTTAAATTGGCTGATCTGCCTCTCATCATAATGAGTCAAGCCAATAATAGACTCAATTAAATCAGCCACCAGAAAACACAGCAGTGGTTCCAATTACAGCATAAGGTTTAGATGCAGCAAAATTTAAAAAAAACTTGACAAAAATATAAAGGATGTGATATTTCCTAAAGGAAAAATCAATTCCCTTTTTTATTTAAAAACGTTCTCTACTGTCTTCTAAGAGGTGTTTGTACAGCACCATTGATACAAGATTGTGTCTCAGTCTTAAAAAACAACTATTTGTTATTGTAAACAGAGTCATCTACACAAAATCTTGGGATGTTTTAACTTTAGTTTAGTGGTAACAGTAAATCAGGTCAATGGAGTGCAAAATGCTGGAGGGCCTATTCAATGATCTGATGCTTTCTTAGATTCTTCCTGTCTTAGTCAGGATAATACAGAGTTATACATGGCACTGTAAGCAAACTACCAACTTTTTATTTACACATTCCCAACATTTAATTTGAAGATTCAGTGTTAGCAATAGACTTCTCTTTCAATTGATTTTAGTATTATGTGCGCCAATAAGTAAACCACAGCCACTACACTGACCCTTCTAATTGACCAGCTTACTATGTTGGTTTGCTGGATCTTTATACAGTGCTTCCTACTTTCTAAAATTAATCCCTAAGAGTCACTGTTAACGTGGCCTACTCTTTACATTTCCTGTTGATTTACCACCACAATAGCTAACTTACCTTATTCCAAGATGTTATTTTTGTAGACATTTGCCTTTCTGAAAATTTTGAACGCCATTCCTAATTAAACACAGACTTCGATACCCCTTTTAAGATTCACTACAAAGTTTGTCTTTAGGTGCCACGTTAGAGGTCAAACACTGTAAAAAGCATGGAGAGACTCTTAAGTAATATACATATAAACAGTAGTTTAGACAGAGGAGACGCATGAGGGAGGTCTGCAGGGTCCAGTGCCTTCCCCCCCCCGATTTCTACCAGGGTTTATATGCCCTGCCCTGAACCCTGCTGAATACCACCAGAACCTTTAAAGTGTGCCACCCTACCATCAACAGTTATGCATCATCTCTGAGTTTAGAGATTCTACCAGCAGGACAATGAAAATAACTGGTCAAGTACCACTTTCATCCACCCAGATGTTTATGGAAATATCACAGGATAGGACTTGTAACAGATTCCAGCTTACATAGATTGGCAGTTACAGTACTACACTCAAAGATACAAGTACAAGAAAGATTGTGTTGACATTGTCACAAAAAAGTGTTAAAAGTGCTTTTCCAAACTGCTCCATTTATGGAATGCAAATACTGTACAGGTAAGACATAGGTTTACTTCCATGAACTGTAAGTTTCAGTCAAATGTTGGTTTCTATTGGTTTGTCATTCTCACAAGAGTTTATCTGTTCCATGCGTTCACAATCAATGCTGACTTCACTAGTGTCCATACTACAGTCTGACTCATTGTCTGATTGGTCCATTTGCTCAAGCCTGCTTTCTCCCTGTGGTACCCTACTCCTATTTGGCGATATTAGGAAATGTCCTTCTGAATCCAGTGTTCCAGCCTCTCCGTCACACACAACTGTTTCTTTGGCCTGTCGGATACAGTTAAGCCACTGTTGTTTGTTGAAGGAGTCATTGGCTTGCAGTGAGTGGGACTGGCTTTGTGATCCACTTTTGAAGCTGATTCTAAAGAAGTTTTTAACTGAAAAACAAAATATGTCAGTTGATTGCTTTGGGTGTCTGCCTTTTTAATAAGTGAGTACATTAAAATACTAAAACACTCAATCAAGTTCTTAGGTTTACTGGGTTGCTTCCCCAGGGCTGTTAGAAACCCATAGAATAAATAGGAACCGAGGGAAAACCCAAGGACCTTGTGTCATTCCTACCTCTGTAGGGCAGTGCGGCAACCCCAGATACTACTGGAGTTGCTAAAAACTGAATGCTTGCTAGGTTAATTAGTTTAGAGTTCAGCCAATATAGTGATGCTATACATGCATAAAACCAACCACGAATGCCTAAACTGGCTGATTTCTATGCCAATTTACCGTTTCAAGCTTGGAACCTTAAGCAGCTCAGAGTTGATGCTACCCCCAGAGCCCTATGGAGCTTTTCTGGCTATAACAGCCCTGCAGAGTTGTGAAGTTTCACTTTTGCTCCCTACAGAGCAGCCAGGACTACTTTTTCCTGTGGCAGGTTGGGCCCCCTCTTACCTGTAACCCACAACATAAATCAGTCGCAAAAAACTTGCAAAATTATTTCTCAGAAAAGGTTAAAAGATGGTTTGTAAAAACCTGGTTAATTCATAGGCATTGATTTGACAAACACTTAACATGCTTAACTTTAAGAATATGAATAGTCCAGTTGACTATAAAAGGATGACTCAGATGCTTAACATTAAGCACATGCATAAGTATTTGCAGGATCACAGCCTTAACTGTGGAGTAGCAGCCAATGCCTCCATAACAAGATGAAGAATCACAATAGATAAATCTTGTCATAAGATTTCTAAATAAGCTACAAAATTTAAAAATATACTCTGGGGAGACTGTTTATAAATTCTTGTTTTGCTTCTACATTCTACTTCCTTTTCCACTTCCCAGTGCAGTAAATGTGTGTGTGTGGTGGTGGTGGGGTTTTTTTTTTTTTTTGGGGGGGGGGGGGAAATAGAGAATCACATTATTGATATGATGGATTTTTAAAATAGACATTTAAAGTCTTGCATAACAACAGTTTGAAAGAAAGGTCAAATTTTGTACCTAAGGTGTTGTTTTAAATTAAGGGAGATTTCAAAGATGCATGTATTTCCTATGAACTAATAATAAAGTATTCAAATTAAAAGTGTATTCATACTTCTCTCATTGTTGCTAAATGCACCACGTATGGATCCACCCAGTCGCACCTCTCCATCTTGCAAATCTTCCAGAACAAGATCCTTTACTGGGATGGGCTGCCGGTATAGTTGGTAGCAGAGTTGTTCATTATGGGTAATAGCTCGGGTAATTACCAGCACTTCTTGGAACAAGAAGACATGCAGTTTCTGTTAAAAAGCATAAAAGGAAAATAAAATCATTACTCCTTTTAAAAAGTCACTAAACAAAGTTTATTTTAACTGTAATATACATCTGTGTTCTTTTAACAATATATATTCACTTTTAGTTCCCCTTGCTTAGACATAAATAAACAAACGTAAATTTGTTCACCACATCATCAGTGGGACTCTCTTCCCTCCCTCCCATTATAATACTGTTGGTGGCTTAATATAGTATAAATATTCATACCCACATGTAACTTATGTAAACTAAGGAAAAAACAAAAAATGCTTTTCTATCCCCATATCCAATGTGTTTAGACAGTGATCCTAGAACATCTTGCACAATGTGGGCCTTATTCATAACAAATGAAATGTTATGTTTGAGGTTCCACAACTTTCTCAGTTGCAGAGATGAGTTAGCATGAATCTGTCTACCCACACGTGGAAATCACACCTCTCAGCTGCTGTGTAGAAATACCATCAGTATTTCACTGAGATACTGTGGCCAGGTACACTACAAAGTTAGGTTGACGTATGCCGCGTTAGGTCAAGTTAATAACGTATGTGTCTATACTACCAAGTCCCTTCCGCTGACCTAAAAGGCTTGTATAGTCGACTTCTGTACTCCACCTCCGCAAGAGGCGTACCACTTCAGTCGACATCCATGCATGAATATGGGGATAGTTTAGACACTACTGTGTAATTTAAATGACTTGGCCTCCTGGAGGTGTCCCACAGTACTCCGCTGTGACCTCTCTGGAGAGCACTTTCAACTCCACTGCACTTCAGCCAGGTACACAGGAAACAGCTACTCCCATTAAAGCCCTGGGAACTTTTGAATTCTCATTTCCTGTTTGATCGGTGTGGAGAGCTCGTCAGCTCATCTGACCATGGATGCTCCAAGCCGCAAATGTGCTCCAGTATGGAGCACACAGGAGGTAGTGGATCTTATTGCTGTGCAGGGAGAAGAGTCTGTGCAGGCAAAGCTCCAAATCATCAGAAGAAACGTTAACATCTATACCACAATTGCACAGGTTATGGGGGAGAAGGGCTACACCAGGGACAAACAGCAGCTCTGCATGAAAATAAAGGAGCTTCGGCAAGCGTACCAGAAGACAAGGGAGGCGAACAGTTGCTCTGGTTCTGAGCCACAGACATGCCACTTCTATGAGGAGTGTAATTCTAGGCGGTGACCCCACCACTACCCCAAAACGCTCCGCGGATACCTCCCAGGAACCCCGGGCAACCTCGGGCAACAACGAGGAGGACATAGTTGAAGAGGAGGAGGAGAATGCAAGGCAGGCAAGTGGGGGATCCATTCTCCCCAACAGCCAAGAACTTTTTTTAAACTTTGGAGCCCATTCCCTCACAGGAACAATTGTCGGCGGAGCGTGATGCCAGGGAAGTCACCACTGGTGAGTACACATTTTCAATCAAACTGTAGGAGTTACATGCTATTATTTTTAATGTTGAATCTGAATAAAAAAATTGGGATAGTGGTTATCAGTGGCCACTCCAGCTACACAGAGGGTGTAATACTGGAGTGGCATGGGAAAGTGTCCTACTGTGGTGGACGAAATAAGGCAGCCCTTCCCAGAAACCTTTTGTAAAGAATTGCAGAGTACCTCCATGAAAGCTTCCTAGAGATCTTCCTGGAGGATTCTCAGGCCATCCTGAGCACATAAACAGTCTTTTTCTGTGAGATTTAATCTTGCACCAGAAACAATGTATGCACTGTCAATGCTACCCTTGTTCTCTGTCTTCTTTGCAGCTGAAACCTTGTCCATAGGCGCATCCTCCATACAGGGACAGAGACTTTCCCAGATTAGAAGGCGGAAAAAGACGACTCGGGAGGACATGCTCAAGAGTTAATGCGCGTCTCCGAGAGTGACAAGATGAAGCTCAGCGCATGGAGGATTGCACTGTCAGAGAGCCTGCACAATGACTGAGGACATGAGAGCATGCAGAGAGCAAAAGCGTGACACGCAGGACGAGATGGTGCAGATTATGAGGGGGCAAATGAACCTGCTGCCATCGTTGACAAGTTCAACATCCTTCTCTCCCAGACGTTCTAGGATGGGGGGGGGGGGGCGGGGAAAGAGTCGGGTATTCCTTGCGCTCAACTCCAGGGGAGGGTACAAGGACCAGAAGGCACCCATTCCCACACCTTTGATTGTTACTGCAGTGCAATTGTAAGCAAGCTGTCCTTGTCATCATCCCCTCCGCCCCCATATTATCAGCCCCTTAGCCTCAGGTTATCTTACTTTTCTTTACTGTCTCTCAGTGTTTGTGAGCATAATAAAAATTAATGGATTGAGGAGAAAAGACTATTCATTCAGCACACTGGTTAGTGGGGATGTAGTTTACAGGGGAGTACATGCAATGAATGGGACAACTTGGTAGGGAACAACACACAAGAATCACATTACTGTGGGGCATTGATTAAATTAGTTTTCAAAACCTCACAGAGACTCAGTGCACCTCAATGTGCTCTTCTTATTGTCCTGGTGTCTGGCTGCTCAAAATTGGCTGCCAGGTGATCTGCCTAAACCTCCCAGCCCACCAGAAACTTTTTTCCCTTTGTTTCACAGATATTACAGAGCACACACCATGCAACAACAAGAATGGGGATATTGCTTTCATTGTAACCTAGTAAGCAAACTATGCCACTCCATACTGCTGTCCAGGCTGCCTGTGTACAGCTTCATGAGCCATGGAAGCAAGGGGTAGGCTGGGTCTCCCAGGATCATGATTGGCATTTCAACATCACCAACAGTTATTTTGTGGTCTGGAAAGAAAGTTCCTGCTTGCAGCTTTCTGAACAGACCAGAGTTCCTAAAGATGCACACATCATGCACCTTTCCTGACCATTCCACGTTGATGTCGGTGAAACGGCTCCTGTGATCCACCAGCGCTTGCAACACTATTGCGAAGTACCCCTTTCGGCTTATGTTCTCTTTGGCAAGGTGGTCTGGTGCCAAAATAGGGATATGCATTCCGTCTATCGCCCCATCGCAGCTAGGGAATCCCATCGTGGCAACTTGGATCACAGCAGACCCCACAGTAGATTTACCCACTCCGAATTGATTCCCCACTGACCGGTAGCAGTCTGGTGTTGCAAGCTTCCAAAGAGCTATTGCCACTCGCTTCTCAACCGTCAGAGCAGCTCTCATTTTAGTATTGCTGCACATCAGGGCTGCGGAAAGCTCTTTGTGCCATTCCATGAAAGCGGCCTTACGCATTTGAAAGTTCTGCAGCCACTGCTCATCATCCCATAGCTGCATAACTATGCGGTCCCACCAGTCAGTGCTTGTTTCCCGGGCCCAGAAGCAGTGCTCTACCGTGTCAAGGTGATGCATGACTCTCACCAGCATCTGTGAATTGTTCCACTCCATGGCTTCCAGCAGGGCTGCTTGCGTGGCATCACATTGTTCTGCGCAGCAGCTCCTGCTTCGGCTGAGCAAATACTGCAGGATAAGGCATGAGGTGTTTGTAATGCTCACAAAAACAGTGTACAGCTGAGCAGGGTCGATGCTTGCCGTGCTATAGCGTCTGCATGGATAACCCAGGCTTAAGGTGCCAAAAAGGCTTGGTTTGTTTGCCACTGATTTCAGGGAGGGAGGGTGGTAAGTGCATCATGGGAGGCTAATACCATGTTCCCATAACCACCTGCGCAAATTTTTTTATCCCAGGAGGCATTGCAAGCCCAACCCAACTCAACATTCCACTCAGCTCCATGCACTCAACTACCCACAGTGCAACGCTCTGCTAGTAAGGATGTGCTCTGCCAACACAATGAGAATAGCGGGGACATGCAGAATTGACTTACTTAAATCAGAGGCTCAATGTCAACTTAAATAAAATTGATCACATTTTGTAGTGGAGACATACCCTTCACTGTCAAGATTTTCCTTTTACTGACAGTGAACAATTTCTCTGATTCTTAAATTGACCTGGCTCTGTCTACATATAGAAACTCTGTACAGTTTTCTTGCTATTCTTATTTCTATTCTATCTTCCAAGCATATATCCTGATCCTGCAAACACTTAAGCACACACATAACTTTATGCCCATGAATAGTCCCTTTGACTTCAAAATGGCTACTCAAGGGCATACAATTACACGCATGCTTAAGTGCTTGCAGGGTTGGAGTCGAAGCACTTTTTGTTTGGGCCCTTGTTCTGCTGTTGTTAGCATTTGCATCCACAGCTCCTCCTTCCATAATGTGTTGAAAAGCTTATCTTTTTCCTTTTGAGATGTGCCAGTTGCAAAAGCTGGGAAGGCTTACTTGACCATGAATGTGTTTTGCAAATACCCTCTTTTCACACAAATTAATATAGGGTAGATAGGAAATCTGTCTGGGACTAAGTCTCAGGCACTGATGAGCACAGTTGTGTGTGTTAAGAAGGGTGATTATTTTCTAATTTTTTGGCAAACCATTCCAATTTATATAGTTTAAAAAATACTAATATAGCTTATTTGTTTTGAAATTTGGCCACTTAAAATCTGTTCTTCATTCTTTGTATTATGGTTTCAGTATGTGACACTAACATTTATTTTATCTTAGAAACAATGAAGTGGTCAATTTTGAGACCCTTCTAAGTTCCAAGTCCTGTTTCAACCGGTGTGTCTGGTCTGATTTCCATAGGTACCAAGCACTCATCGGTCTGACTGAATACAAAAGTAACTACAAGAGCCCATCACCATTTAAATAAGTTTCATATTTATGAAAAAGTCAATAAGCTGTATGAGGGGAGGACAAAACACTAATTTTCACTTTTAGGTGCTAAACAACAAACATTAAGTTATGAATGGCTCGATATGATTCTTATGATTTGAAGTATCTTTGAGACCCCATCTGGGAAGCGCTGTTTTATAACCTCTCCCTTTTCTTTTGGTATGGCTCCTGTGTTGAAGGCACCAAGAAACAAGCAGGCTGCTGGGGCCAGAAGTGCTTCCTAGACGCCAATGGAGCATAAAGGCCTAAAGCTCTTGGTGAGTCCTTCAGGCCATGAAGTTTTGTGTCCATCTGCTCTGAGAACAGAGAGGAGTCTTCGAAGGGGCAGTCTTGGATAGACTGTTGGACCTTGTGAGGAAGGCCGGAGGACAGCAGCCAAGAATAACACCTCTTGGTGACAGCGGAGGCCATTGTCCTAGTTGCCGAGTTGGCAGCGTCCAGAGCCACCTGGAGAGAGGTCCTGGCCACATTCTGACCCTCCTCCAAGAGGGCAATATATTCCTGCCTTGAATCTTGGGGGCAGGGAGTCTTTAAATTTAGTCAAGAAGTCCCACCGATTAAAGTCTTATCTGCCCAGCAGAGCTTGCTGGTTGGAGATACATACTTGAAGGCTACCTGTGAAATAAACCTCTCTTCTGTAATGGTCTAGTCTCTTGGTGTGTTTTTACTGAGGAGTAGCACTCGACTGGTCCTCTTTGTCCCTTTTGTTTGCTGCAGATACCACCAGTGACTCTGTGTGTGTGCGCACACACACACACACACACACACACACACACACACACACACAGGTATTCGAACCTACTTGCTGGCACATAATACTTCTCGGCCCTCTGAGGTGGGGGGGAAGAGAAAAAGTTTGCCACAGGGCCTTGAGAGGTCCCATCACCACCTCATTCATGGGCTAGGCCACCTTTGAGGGAGCTGCTGCAGCCAGGTTATCAATAAGGCTGTGTGATGTCTCTGAGCTCCTCAAATTTACAGACCCAGGTTCACAGCGACCTGCTTCAGAAGGTCCTGACGAGCCCTGCAGTCATCCTGCAGAAACAGGCTACAGGGTCCTGTGACAACCTCATCTGGAGAGGAGGAGGTGGAGCTCCTTCCTCCGCCTCAACTACATCCGCTGGAGCCATCTCCTGGACATCGGTACCAGATCTGGATTCCGGTGCTGAGTGGGAAGGAGTAGTAGCCCGTCTCTCAGAAACCACTGAGTAGGAGTGATAGGAGGGAGAACCCCATACCTGGGGAAATCCCCAGGGGTTCCAATAAGGCCACTACATTGACTAGTGACCTGCTGGTCAGGTGCTGGCAGGGAGACCGGCACCGAAGTCCAGTGGCACAAACTGTGTACCGTTGGTAGGCTTTAGGTGGAACGTAAGATTCAGACTCAGAAGAGGAGTCTTCTCTCAGAAACCACAGCAGAGCAGATACCAGGATCAGGGAAGACTTGTCCCTAGAGGGTGCCGGGGGGCCAGGAAGGAGCCCGACACTCTTTGTTCCATCCTGCTTCCAGGTCGGGGAGCTGGTAGGTGTCCTATTGGAGTAGGAGGAACTGGCAGAGAAAGAAGGTCCCAAACTGCTTGGAAAGCCTCTGGGGTCGATGGAACCATGAGACCGCTGGTGGAGGGTCCCACACCGGACTCAGTGCTCTAGGCAGAGCCGATGGTGCCATCACGGGTCCAGGAGAGGAAGAGTAGCCCAGCACTGGCCTCATTGTGCTGCCTTCCCCTAGCTTGTCTCTCTTCTGCATTGGCGAGCACCCTCTCTTGGGGTGCTGCTTTTTATGCTCCTTTCTCAGCACCAGAGATGGTGAATGGTACCAGGGGAGCGCTTTGCTCTGAGAAAGTACTCTTTGCCAAATTGGAGTGGCTTGGCTCTAAGATTGGTCTCAGGGTGGCTTTCATGAGGATACCCTTCAGCCTAATGTCTATGTTCTTTTTAGTGTGGGGTCTAAAGTCTTGACAGGTCTGGCACTTGTCCCTCATGTGAGTTTCCCCCAAGCACTTTAAGCAGCTGGAGTGCAGGTTATTCCCGGGCATAGGTTTGCCATAAAGTACAAGGCTTGAAGCCCAGGGACCAGGGCATGCCTGGCTCTTGGGGTGAAGAAGTCCCTTGACAATAGGAACTATTTACGCTAACAATAATTTAAAAAATACAATGTACACTAAACTATGATAACTACCAATGAAGATAAGAGTCCATTAAACACTGGGAACAAAGCCTTGCCGGAGGAAGAAGGGTTGTTCCAGCAACTGTCACAGGCAATAAGAAGGAACTGAGAGGATGCATGCCCAACGGCACCCCTTATGCCAGTGCATAAGCGTGCAGCTCCAGAGGGTGCTAGAACTGGCCCAACTGATACCACTGAGGAAAAATCTCCAGCAACGGCACACGCGGCGCACAAACACCTAACATAGAATGGACATGAGCAAGTACTCAAAGAAGAACAAACTACGTGTTTGGTTAAACAGCTGCTATAACATAAACCAGTTTGCACTAGTTAAACCCATTTTTAGGCTCAAACAAATTAACTTCTACACCCTACTGAAATGTGCCAGAGCGTGGGATTCATGCCTCCTGGCTTTCTGTGTGGGTTCTATCAAGGATGAGTAGCTTTACAATCTAGCAATAATACCACTAGAGTTGAGCTTGTTGAGGCCTCTAATCAGTCTCTTGTCCCATCTGACCCTACCCCAGCCCCAGCTCACCCAATCCATTCTGTAGGCTGTACTACATGGCTATGAGGCTCCAGCAAAGGGCCTCCTGACTTGGTGTTGGGGAGCTTGCACTAGTGAGCCTCATCCTGAAGCAGACTTTCCACTAAGCTCTCTGGGGCAGGGATTGGCTTTATTTGTCTATATTGTCTAGCACAATGGGGTTCTGATCCCTTATTGACGTTACTTGGTGCTACCATAAGAAAACTGCCACCATGGGGGAGCTTATAGCAGGTATTCTTTTGGCTTCCTGGGGAATGAAGAAGACCCCATAGATATACACAGTGGGACATGTAATTTTCATTATCATTTGTCACCAATGAACATGTCAGGTGTTAACCAGTCAAAAGAATATACATAATCAGTAAAGTAATGCAGCTTGTACTAACGTGGCATTCTGTGACATATCATAAGAACAGAAGACAAGTAAATTTATAAGATAAAACTGGTCCTTTCTGCTTCATCTTAACACCCTTTCATTAATTGCTGTTCCTGCCACACACACACACACACACACACACACACACACACACACACACACACACACACACACACACAGAGTCTTTTACCTCTTCAATAGGTCAGTTAAACTTACATAATGACACGCACTGAATTTCAACAGTTCTAATAAATGACTAGCGATATATTGACTTGAACAACATTAATTTTTAGCATTTTTGAACTACCAGCCAAGGACTTGCATATGAAGACTTAAATTGTAGATGTAAATACATGAGGGTGAATTATGCCCCCAAGAGCAGAATCTAGTACATAATTATACGATTATAACCTGCATATTTTAGACTACCAGTCAAATGCATGCACATAAAGACAGATTAATCTAAATTCAAGGCAGAATTCATACACACACCAATTTAGCCATATTTATAGGTGCCATATACTCCAAAAGACACACATACACTGTATAATTTTTCCTGTGCATGCATTTAGCAGTAAAACCTTTGTAACTGTTGTTCTTCGAGATGTGTTGCTCATATCCATTCCAATTAGCTGTGCGCGTGCACTATCATTGGAGAATTTTCTACCCTAGCAACACCCCGGTGGGTCGGCTGGGGAGCCCCCTGGAGTGGTGCCTTCATGGCGCTGGATATATACCCCAGCCGACCCAGCACCCCCTCAGTTCCTTCTTGCCGGCTACTCCGACAGTGGGGAAGGGGGGCAGGTTTGGAATGGATATGAGCAACACATCTCGAAGAACAACAGTTACAAAGATGAGTAACCATTTTTTCTTCTTCGAGTGATTGCTCATATCAATTCCAATTAGGTGACTACCAAGCCTTACCTAGGTGGTGGGGTCGGAGTGAGACATCGCTGAGTGCAGAACCGCTGATCCAAATGCAGCATCGTCTCTAGATTGCTGCATAAGCGCATAGTGAGCGGCAAAGGTGTGAACCGATGACCAAACCACAACTCTACAAATGTCATGGATCGGGATGTGAGCCAGGAAGGCAGTCGAGGAGGCTTGGGCCCTCGTGGAGTGGGCTGTGAGGCACGGCGTTGGGGCACCGGCCAAGTCGTAGCAAGCACAAATACAGGACTTGATCCAAGAGGAGATCGGTAGGCCTTTCATCCGGTCAGCCACTGCAACGAAGAGTTGAGTCATCTTCCTAAACGGCTTCGTACGCTCAATATAGAAAGCAAGGGCCCTGCGTACATCCAAGGAGTGCATACGCTGGTCTTGTTGCGTAGTGTGCGGCTTAGGATGGAAGACCGGGAGAAATATATCCTGGTTCACATGAAAAGCTGATACACCTTGGGAAGAAAGGCAGGCTGGGGGCGAAGCTGCCCCTTGTCTTTATGGAAGACTGTATACGGAGGTTCGGACGTGAGGGCTCTGATTTCAGAAACATGCCTTGCTGAAGTGATGGCTACGAGGAAGGCTGTCTTTCAAGATAGGTAAAGGAGCGAGCAGGTAGCCAATGGCTCGAACAGGGGCCCCCGTGAGCTTGGAGAGAACCAGGTTAAGATCCCACGCTGGAACTGGTTGACGCAGCTGTGGGTATAGGCGGTCTATGCCTTTGAGGAATCTGATGACCATCGGGTTAGAGAAGACCGAGGAAGCGTGTTCTCCTGGGTGGAACGCCGATATAGCAGCCAGGTGCACCCTGACCGAAGATATCGCCAGGCCCTGCTGTTTTAGGGATAAGAGGTATTCAAGTATAAGTGGGATCGACGCCTGCAAGAGGGACGTGGCCCACTGCTTGCGCTAACAGGAGAAGTGCTTCCATTTGGCCAAGTAAGTGACCTGTGTAGAGGGTTTCCTACTGCCCAACAGAACCTGCTGCACAGAATGTGAGCATCGTAGCTCCGCCCGAGTTAGCCATGCAGCATCCACGCTGTAAGGTGGAGCGATTGCAGGTCGGGGTGACAGTCGGCCGTCATCCTGAGAGATCAAGTCCGGGCGCAGTGGAAGCGTGATCGGAGTCTGTACCGACAGCTCCAGGAGCGTGGTGTACCAGTGCTGTCTTGGCCAAGTTGGAGCGACTAGAATCATACGTGTCTTGTCTCTGCATAGCTTGAGCAGGACCTTGTGGACCAGTGGAAGTGGAGGGAAAACGTAGAACAGCTGGTCCTTCCACGGTAGCAGGAAAGTGTCTGACAGGGAGCCCGGAGATCGCCCCTGGAGGGAGCAGAACACGTGGCACTTCCTGTTGGCGCGTGAGGCAAATAGGTCGATCTGGGGAAATCCCCACCTCTGGAAGATGGAGTGGATGATATCTGGGTGAATCAACCACTCGTGCATTTGGAAGGACCTGCTGAGACGGTCCACTAGAGTTTTCTGGACTCCAGGGAGGAACGATGCCATGAGATGTATTGAGTGGGCAATGCAAAATTCCCACAGGCGAATGGCCTCCTGGCATAGGAGGGACGATCGGGCTCCTCCTTGCTTGTTGATGTAGAACATGGCCGTGGTGTTGTCTGTGAGGATTGCCACGCAATGGCCATGTAGGAGACCGTGAAATGCCTGACAGGCAAGGCGCAATGCCATTAGCTCTCGAACATTGATGTGTAGAGCTAGTTTGAATGCGGTCCACAGGCCCTGCGTTTGGTGCTCCCTGAGGTGAGCGCCCCAGCCGAGAGACGATGCATCCGTGACCAGGTACAGGGAGGGTTGTGGGGTGTGAAACGGCACTCCTTCGCACACCCGACTTGTGGTTCAGCCACCAGTTGAGAGAAATCAAGACCAAATTCGGAACCGTGACCACCATGTTCAGGCTGTCCCAACAAGGACGGTACACCGATGACACCCAGGCCTGAAGTGGGCGGAGCCAAAGTCTGGCATGCCTGGTTACGTAAGTGCAAGAAGCCATGTGTCCCAACAGGCCGAGGCACTTCCTTATCGTAGAAGTCGGGAAGCTCTGGAGGCTGCGGATGATGTTTGCGATGGTCTGAAACCGAGTGTCTGGCAGAAGAGCACGGGCGAGTCTGGAGTCTAAGACTGCCCCGATAAACTCTATTCTCTGGGTTGGCTCCAGAGTAGGACTTTTCTTTGTTGAGTAAGATGCCCAACTTGTGGAATGTTTGTAGTGTGATTTGGACATGGGATTGAACCTGCTCCCTGGTGTGGCCGCGCACCAGCCAGTCGTCTAGATATGGGAACACCTGTATCCTTTGTCGACGAAGGTAGGCTGCCATGACGGCCATACGTTTGGTGAACACTCTCGGAGCCGTGGACAAGCCGAAGGGAAGGATGGCAAATTGGTAGTGTACGTTGTTTACTACAAATCGAAGGAAGCGCCTGTGCGGAAGGTAGATTGCTATATGAAAATATGCGTCCTTCATGTTGAGGGTGGCATACCAGTCTCCAGGATCCAGGGAAGGGATAATGGTCCCCAACAAGACCATGAGGAACTTCAACTTTACCATGAATTTGTTGAGTCCGCGTAAATCTAAAATGGTGTCAAAGACCCCCTTTTGTCTTGGGGATCAGGAAGTAGCGGGAGTAAAACCCCCTGCCCCTTAACTCTGATGGAACCTCCTTTATCGCCCTCCATAGAAAGGAGCGTAAAAACCTCCTGTGTAAGGAGTTGCTCGTGAGAAGGGTCCCTGAAGAGGGACGGGGGGGACGGGGATGAAGAAAACTGGAGAGCGTATCCCCCTTCCACCGTGCGAAGAACCCAACGGTCCGAGGTTATAAGGGACCAAGCACGGTGGAAATGGGAGAGGCGATCCCGAAATAAAGGGAATGGATCCTGGGTGGTGGCTAGTACGCCGTCCTCGAGCGCACCTTAAAAAATTTTGTCTAGGCCCTGAAGGTGGTCTAGGAGGGCCTTGGTTGTGACTGGGTTGGGGGCCGGTCGACCCCCTTCTACCACCTCGTCCACGCCTTCTGGGGAAGTCCGGTCTTGGACGAGGAGGAGGAGGGTAGAACCTCTGGGGCTGGGGCCTAAAGGGCCTGCGCTGGGGTCCTGGGACATGCATCCCCAGGGAGCGCATGATGGTTCTAGAGTCTTTTAGGCTCTGCAACCGAGAGTCCGTCTTGTCCGAGAACAGTTCCTGACCATCAAATGGCAGATCCTGTAGGGTCTGTTGCAGTTCTGGCGGCAAACCAGACACCTGGAGCCAGGAAATGCGTCTCATGGCTATATCTGACACCAGTGTTCTAGCGGCAGAGTCCGCTATGTCTAGCGAGACCTGTAAGGAGGTCCTAGCCACCTTTTTACCTTCCTCTACTAGGGCCCCAAACTCCTCTCTTGAGTCCTGGGGGACCAACTCCTTAAATTTACCCATGGAGTTCCATGAGTTGTAATCGTAGCGGCTCAAGAGCGCCTGTTGGTTTGCGGCTCTGAGCTGCAGACCCCCCGCTGAGTAGATCTTGCATCTGAACAAATCGAACCGCTTGGCGTCCTTCGATTTGGGCTCTGCCGCCTGTTGACCATGGCGCTATCTTGCGTTCACTGAGGAGACCACTAGTGAACACAGCTGAGGGTGGGTGTAGAGATACTCATGGTCTTTAGAGGGGACAAAGTATTTCCTCTCTGCCCCTCTGGCAGTGGGTTGGATGGAGGCAGGGGTTTGCCATATGGTGTTGGCGTTAGCCTGGATCGTGCGGATGATGGGCAACGCCACCCGGGATGGGGTATCAGCTGAGAGGATGCTCACCACTGGGTCCTCCACTTCCACTATCTTCTCTGCCTGTAGATCCATGTTCCGTGCCACCCTACGTAACAGGTCTTGGTGGGCACAGAGGTCTATCGGGGGTGGGCCCAAGGTTGTCGTGCCCACCGCCTCATCTGGGGAAGATGAGGAGGATGCCTCAGGGGGTAAAGGATACAGGGGTAGGCCTGGGTCCGAGGGTCCCTGATATCCAGGATCCCCTGTACCGGGGTCTGGGGCCTGCGTGGGCGTTGGCACAGGAGCCTCCATACCCCCTGGGGGAGGACGGGTAATGGTGGCCTCCGGTACCCTGGGCTCTGAGTGTGCCAAGCGAGAGGCCGCTGATGGAGCCCCTTGTGCCTGGTGATATGCCCATCGAGTCCAGAAAGACCAGTGTGCAGGGTCCTGTCTGGGGTCCTCTGCCCCCATCCTGCCAATGGCCCAGGTCGTCTGCTGCCTGACCCTGAGCAGGATAGGCTGAGCGGGAGGCACCTTCAGAAGAGCGAGACGCAGATTTTGAGGGCCAGGGCGGTGCCGAGCGTGATTGCGCTGGCTCCTCCTGGAACGGTGCCAAGCGGTGCTGGTCCACGGGAGAGCGGTCTCTGCGCGGTGCCGGGGAGTGGAACCAGGAGCGAGAACGGTGCTGATGGTCATGCCGGTACCAGGATCCAGATCTGGATCGCAAAGAAGACCATCTGTAGAATCAGTGCCGGGAGCGGCCTCTTGAACGGGATCGGCGCTCATACCGGCGCCGTGAACTGCGTCGGGACTCTGAGCGGTACCGATGCTCGGGTCGGTGCAGAGAGGTGGACTGGTGCCAGGAGGAAGAGCTGGGCCGCGAGTACGACTGGCGCCATGATGAAGACAGCTGCCGGGACTGCGAGCAGCATCGGGACCTGCTCCGAGACCGGGAGCGGTACCGAGAGTCCACGCTCTGAGATGGAGGGCATAGCAGAACAGGCTTGCCCCTGGATTGCACCGTGTGGAGCGGATGCGGTGCCGCGGTCTGAGACAGTGCCGGTTCCGTGAGGGCAATGAGGTCTCTCGATGTCGCAAACGTCTCCGGCGTAGACGGGAGACACGGCTCAACCACGGAACGGGGTGGGGAGCCAGCCCGCACCGGACTCAACGGCCCTACTACCGGTGCCAGAGTCAACGGTGTCGATGACGGCGCCTGTAACCTCGGACGTTCCAATGCCGGACGCGACTCCACAGCCAGTGCGGGGGGCGCCAGTGCCTGCTGTTGCGTGGCAGTCTCCTGTGTTTTACGGAGTCTCTTGTGACCCGGAGACAGGGAACGGCACCGAGGGGCTTACGACGGATGCGGTGCCGATGGAGGACGGTGCCGTGGGGTCTTATCCGCGTCTCCTCGCGGTGCAGTACCCGAGGCTGCCGCCGGGGCGCTGCGCACCAAGGCGTTCGGTGCCGGAGCTTCGCGTGCCGAAGGAGGGTCTGGGCTAAGTGCCGCCTCCATAAGGAGCTGTTTAAGACGAAAGTCCCGTTCCTTTTTGGTCCTGGTCCTTAAAGCCTTGCAGATCCTGCACTTATCAGTCTGGTGAGACTCCCCTAGACACTTTAGACAAGAGTCGTGGGAGTCTCCCATTGGCATAGGCTTGGCGCAGGTCACGCACGGTTTAAAGCCAGGAGCCTTGGGCATGAGCCCGGCTGCACGCCGGGAGGAAAGGGGGAGATGAAAACCCCCTTACCCCCACTAACTACTTATAACTACTCTGTAACAGCTATTAAACTACTAAACTAAACTATACAACTAACAACTATCTACAACATTAACTAACACGGAAAGCTAGGGAGAGTGGAGGACAGCTATGCCGCGCTCCACAGTTCCAACGACCGTCACGGGCGGTAAGAAGGAACTGAGGGGGTGCTGGGTCGGCTGGGGTATATATCCAGCGCCATGAAGGCGCCACTCCAGGGGGCTCCCCAGCCGACCCACCAGGTGTTGCTAGGGTAGAAAATTCTCCGACAATCGTGCACTTGGCGCGCGCACACCCCTAATTGGAATCGATATGAGCAAGCACTCGACGAAGAATCTAAAATGTGCATGCTGTATGGTTAATATTTATCAAGTCAGTATATTTTCAGTTGCACATGTTTATTTATTAGATTTACAGGTTTCTTTCTAGGACAATCAATGTAGAAAGGCTTCTGCAGAGACACAAACTAAACCATGTTACTTGTGACAGATTAAAGTGACCGTGTCTCTAACTGGTTATAAAGTCATGGTAAAAAGCTGTAGTTTAGACAGAGCCTCAGAGCTAATGCTTCCTCTGTTACATGTTAACTCACTACTGTGGGTTGCGTTTCAGAAACATACATCTAGTATTCAGTCAAGAAGAGCTAGATTTAAGCAGTTTATAATGCAATGCATGGAAATTAATTAATTCATGTTTAGCAAGTTAAATTCATATTTTGCATATGACCATTAAAGACTAAAGCTATTTGCAAGCTGATTAAAAACACCACACTAATACTTGAAATGTAATTAAAATAGTTGGGTCCTATTTCGGCATTATTTCAAAGATACAAGCAAAAAGTTTCACAAAACGTCACCAATCTTTCTTCCTAGTTCAAGAGACTTAAGCAAACTTGGTTTAAATATTTGGCTAGTAAACCGAGCCCTGCAAATCCACGGATATCCACGGACGGACCATTTTTGCAGCTCGCAGCTCAGATGTGAATACAAATTTTGTATCCACGCAGGGCTCTGCAACACAGACTCAGCCAAATGGACTGGCTGTCACCCAGCCCTCAAGCTCCAGCTTGGCTCTCTGAATCATGCAGCAGAGAGCTGCAATATGTGGCATTAGCCCACTGGCATTTTGGGAGTTGTAATCTCCAGATTGCTTGGATGGAGAAGGTAAACTACAACTCCCAGAAAGGAACGTGACCATGTGCTCCTGCGTAGTGAGCCAAGTGCTGCGTGCACTAGAGCTGCCGCAGCTGCATAGGGATGTCTGAGCCCCTGACTGGGAAGGCAGTGTGGCATGTGAGGGTCCAGGATTGTAGCCTCCCTGCCTGGAGCGGGGAATGGGATACGGGGGGGCAGGAGGTCTCTGGGGAGAAGTGGGGGCTGTTAGGGGACGGGGGGTTGGCACAGCCCTGAATCACTGGTGCACAGTGACCTGTGGAGGTGTTAGTAGAGCCCTGCAAATCCACGGATATCCACATCCGTTGACAATTTTTGCGAATCTGACTATCCACGCAGGGCTCTCGTAAGTACTGCATATCTTTTCTACGGTAAGTATGAAAAGGTATCTGCAATTTCCCCTTTCTTTTAAAGGAAAGCAGTTATCTCCAGCCAATCAAGTGGCAATTCTCCCATAGCCTTCCTAGTGCAAAACACAAATGGTCCACATGAGCTGGGACCACCATTTCATATTTCCACATCTAGGGCTTGATCCTTCTCTCATTAACTTTAGTGACAGTGGGATCAAGTCTAACCTCTCTTATAAATAAATGTAACTGTAGCAGTCCGGAAAATCAGTGAGCCATTTCCTAGGGATTTAAATACAGTGACACACTGTGGAACTCACCCGTGTTCCTAAAGGCCTCCATGGAGGGATAGAATCCCACAGAATAGGATCCTGCATAACACAATGGTCCCAACAAACTTTTCTCTCTCTCTCAAAATTGAACCGATGCTATATCCTCTCTACCCCAACTTGTAACACCACAGCACTGAAGAGACCTTATCTTAAAGTATATAGTGATAAAAAATATTAACTCCTTACCGCTCCCCTGTTGTTCTTTAGTTCACCGTGACAACATACCACACGTGAGTTATCAATCAGGGCGTCCTTTTGGCCTTCTTCAAGATAAATGAGCCTCTCTTTGTAATATTGGCACTCAGATTCACCCGTCTTAATGTTGATTTCTGCAACTATACCCTGAATTATATTTATCTATGGAAAAAGAACAAAGAGGAATGAAAATACCTGAACTTCCATCAGATGGGCCTTTCACACTCATTCTTAATTGTAAGAAGGTGATAAGAGGAAAAGAGTCACTTTACTTCACAAAGCATTTCATATTTCTTAGTCAGTCTTATAGTGGTCTTGTTTGGAAGGGTTCAAGTGTAAGGTATGAGTGTGAGAGCCAGAATGGAGCAGACGACAATGTGTACAGGTACTATAGTTTGGCTTATGTTTGTTTCTAACACTTGGCCTCTTTGAAATCTGAAGCTTGCTTTTTGATATCAACCCTAAATGTTTAGAATGAAGGTAAACAGATTTAACTGTGAAACCAAATGCATTTTTTATTCAACTAAAATTTGTTTACAGTAGAACCTCAAAGTTATGAACGCCTCGGGAATGGAAGTTGTTCATAACGGAAATGTTCATAACGCTGAACAAAACGATTTGGTTGTTCTTTCAAAAGTTTGCAACTGAATATTGACTAAATACAGCTTTGAAACTTTTACTAGGCAGAAGAAAATGCTGCTTTTAACCATGTTAATTTAAATGAAACAAGCACAGAAACAGTTTCCTTACTTTGTCAAAAAAAAAATTCAACTTTCCTTTTATTTACATTTAACATAGTACTGTATTTGCTTTTTTAGTCTCTGCTGCTGCCTAATTGCATACTTGGGATTCCAAATGAGGTGTATGGTTGACCAGTTAGTTTGTAACTCTGAGGTTCTACTGTATATGTATGTGTACACACACTCTATTTGGTACAACCATGTATGTACATAAACAGCCTATATGTATATTTATAGAATAAAAAAATCACCTTTAGAATCTTCTATATTGTACCAAACAATGTACAGCAGAACAAATTAAGGCTTTGTTCCTACAACACTTTATGCATACTTTACTCACGTGAGTATTTGTATTAGCTTAACTGAGACTATTTACATGACTAACGTTATACTTGAGCATGTACGTTTGCAGGATCAGGATTACGAGTAATTTTTGTTACTTTGTGGGCAGTATAATAAAAACTATTTATTATCCCCATATTACAAATGGAGAAACTGAGTACAGAAAGGTTTCAGAGTAGCAGCCGTGTTAGTCTGTATCCGCAAAAAGAAGAACAGGAGTACTTGTGGCACCTTAGAGACTAACAAATTTATTAGAGCATAAGCTTTCGTGGACTACAACCCACTTCTTCGGATGCATCCGAAGAAGTGGGCTGTAGTCCACGAAAGCTTATGCTCTAATAAATTTGTTAGTCTCTAAGGTGCCACAAGTACTCCCGTTCTTCTTTTTGAGTACAGAAAGGCTGTGTTTTGCCCAAGGTCACATAAGAGATTAACAGTCAGGAATAAATGTATTTCTTCTCGCTAAGCATCATTTCTAGGTGGTGAGAGCAGGTGATTAAGTAGTACTATTAATAAAATATTAGATTGGCTTTTGTCACTGAATTTGTGCCAGTTATGAAAATTACACTTGTTAAGGGAATAAAGGCATATTAATTGTATTTTATTGTTCTGATACTTGCATGTTAGATCAGTTAAAAGTCTAATTTCAATTACTGTGTCTACACTTATGGGAGTTGAAAAGTACAAGGTACACAAAAATCCCAAGGAAGCCATAAACAACTGATCAAACCTATAGCTATATCATATCAGGCAGTTTCAGATGCATTATCCTTTAGAACTTTTGAGAACAGCAGCCATCAGTACCATTATACAACTTGATTTCTGTGAAATACAAAGACTAGTAAAGTTAATATGCAAGGTCAGTAACTACAATATCAAATGAAATATGAAAATGTTGCTGGGTAGGCTCTCTGGAATTTAGTGGATTTGACTTTTCCTATGCTAAAGAAACTGCTTCGTTATCTCCAAACGAAATCCTGTCTGCTGAAATCTAACCTTTGAACTTTCATGTTAGATAAGAGATTTTACAGGGAGCTTAGGTTTTTGGTACTGCCTCATAACTGCTACCTCATAATCACTACACTTCTATACAGCAAAAGGACCTTCTACAAATTTTGTTACAATCCTAATTTCAAGTACATTAAGATAAGGGCTCACACAGCTCATAATTTTTTCTTTCCATAATTGCCATCGGTTGTCACAATAATGCAATACAACACTTATTTACTAGTGTGTTGTTTGCATGTGTGTGGGGGGAGTGCGTGTGTTAAAGTACATTATGCCACCTTCATAACATTTGTCCAGAAATGACAAAAGTAGTATCTTCTACAACACCATAGTAAATCTCCCTGCAAATACCATTTTGCATGTATGGATTTATTATGTCTTTGGCTTGCAGTCTGGTTCTGTCCTTTTCCCAGCTAACAGCTTCAAGGTGCTTCTGTTTTATAAGGTAATAACTAACTATGTCCTCACCAGCTAAATAAACTCTGAGGAGTTCATTATCTAGATAAAAAGGATACATTCATATTATTATTTTATTTAAATGCGTTCCCTCTCACTTTTTCCTGTGTTCTGTATTCTCCAGGGATTAGCTATTGTCTTGAGAACTCCTCAGCCATATACTCAAAACAAAACATGTTTATTTGGCTACCTACATTTCTGATGCAATCCTCACCCAGTCACCCACCCCTATCCAAAATCTTTTCAGTTTCTCTCTTCACTGCTTGAAGGTTTAAATCTTTCTCTCCTACCCCACTAAGAGCAATCCCTTTTAAAATTTAATTGTATTCACTATCTGGTGTTAGATGTGATGACAGCATGGGAAGGGAATTGGAAATCTAGGTGGCCATGATTCTTTTAGGTAGAAATGAGCTGCTAATGAAGAAAGTTTTGAGGAAATATTCACTCACATCAGAAAATACATTTTTAGACTGTATTCACAATCATCTGCATTTTCTGCAAACATTCGAGCACAAGTATCACTAGTCTGACTACTTGCAAAAAGCAAAATTTTAAACTCAAATATTTGAATGTCAAAACAAAATTTGTTTATTAAAAATTCACATTATGTTAGTGAATTTCATTCAACCAGAGATCAACACAATGCAAATATTGAAGTGCAACTATTCACAACATGTGGAGAAAGTGTTCTGTGAGGTAATGCACTAATAAATTTGAGTACTTAGCAAGCAGCATGTAAACAGTTCTTAAATAGAAGATGCAATATTCAGGAAGTAAATTTGTTACTAATTGATTCATCCTGCTTGAATTATGGGCATGCAAATGGGGAGAGTTGTAGCCAACTGGAATTTTAACATTCATTCCAGGGTCACTGGTAAATAATCATACAGTTATGTAAATCCATTTTACCAGATTGTCTGAAAGCGATATGTAGCCATTCAGAATCTGTAGAATGTGCATAAAGTATGGTTTCAGAGTAGCAGCCGTGTTAGTCTGTATCCCTCCATTCTATATGCATCTGAAGAAGTGGGCTGTAGTCCACGAAAGCTTATGCTCTAATAAATTTGTTAGTCTCTAAGGTGCCACAAGTCCTCCTGTTCTTCTTTTTTCATAAAGTATGGTTCTTTTTCAAGATTCTTTCCCAGATTAATTCTATCAATTCCAATAGAAATATACCAGGGATTAACTGGCAGAGCATATTTCCAGATGGGAAGACAAATTTATCTTATAAACCTAACAGTTTTAGGAGATAACATTTAGTAATTACTTGTCCTGAATTTAATTTGGCAACTGTACAGTTTGTGAAATATATCACTTCAAAGATAAACACTACTCTGATAGTTTTGCAGTAATCTATTTAATATGAAATTACTGTAACACCAAGAAAAATTATCCTGATTATATACTGTTAAAACACCTACCAAATATATCATTCCTGGAAAGGAAGCATTTTGAAATGAGAAGGTATTTTACCAGACATTGGCTAGAGACAAAACAAAAATTTGAAATAAAGAACAAGAACTGTTTAAATTAAGGTTTCTGTCATTTTTGATTTAAAGGGACATTTATAGGGGAAAAAAGCACACATTGTAAAGCATGTAGATTAAAACTTAAATCTGCATGTAAACTCCACATATCAAGGCTTTAAATTTTGCATCATAGCTGAACAGTTTTATATTAAGGAGTAGAGCTGGGCAAGGCATTTGGGTAATGAGTAGCATAGTGATAGCAGATGTGTACTCTGTGATATCTTGTGAAATATTATATCGTCAAAAAATAGCCCCTGAATTTTTCAGCAAGTAACTGTTAAAATCTACAAGCTCTTCATACAACTAAGGCTAATAATGAATTCTGATAAGGATAGAACTTTTAATTAAATGTAGTTCCATTTAATTTGTAATAATTATTCCTGGGGTGATAAAAAATAACTGCAAAGCATGTAAAATGGTTTCTTTCAAACAAATTTGTTGCACAATATATCTTACTAGCTGTGTTGTGACATTCATGCCATACTCCCAAAGGTAAGGCGAAGGGAAGTCTGTCAACATGTCAATCAGGCCCTTTCCTTTAAAAATACATGCTTTGAATTCACCTCACTTCTCTGTTTTTATTTCATACCACATACACTGATCAGAATAAAACATGCAATAGACGCCAACTCAAATCATATCTTTTTCAGTACGATTTCTGTGGGTGAAATTCACCTGGGTATGGAGACTGTTCAGGTAATCAATCTGGCTGAACAGGAGTGCTTCTACAACCCCCTAAAAGCTGGGAATGAAGAGGCAGGTAAGAGGGAGTCTCCACGTTGAGCCTCCGTACACCTGCATGGAAGGCCACATTAAGAACAGATGATCAAGAGATGTCCAGAGAATGGGCTGCATGTCAGCATTTAGAGCTTGATCCAAAGTCCACTGAAGTTACTGGGAGTCTTTCCATTGATTTCAATGTCCTCTGGATTAGGCCATTACATTGATGCAGTGGGGCCAGCACCCCAGTACAACTGGTATGGAGAAGGTGAAGCTGCTATTCCAGGGAGAAAATGACCTACCCTTTCTGGATGTCACTTAACAGCCATATGACCTAATTACATTTTCAGAAAAATCTACATATTTAGACACTCCATTCATTAGTTTAGAATTAGTTTTATGGAACACCCTTCAGAGCTGAAGCTAAATGCTATGAAATTTGTTACAAAAAAAAAAAAAAAAAAAAAAAAAAACCACCCACACACAACAACAACTTACCGCTTCTTCAAGGTGCTGTTGATCTGGATGATCATTTGGAGTATGCCTCAAAATTTCTCTGAGCAGCAGTGGGTATTTCACTAGGCGACTTCTTGGGATGTCAAGGAAATTCCAGAGGTCCAGTTTGCGGCTGAAAGGAGACTCTAAGCAGCGCTGTAGGAAGTCTTGCACCCTGTGATCCTGTTTCTTGTGGTCCAATAAGGCTTTGGCTGCTACTTGATTACTGCAGTAGCTATCATATGAGTTTAGGCAAGGCAACTGAGGAAAGAGAAAAATGTATTTTGAAACTAAGATGTAAAACAAAGCAGAAGGGCAGTGTTCTGTACAAAACCCCCTCTGTGCTTCAGGTATTTTAAAATTGATTTAGAGGTCTCTCCCCTTGGTGTTGAACCATAGCTCATTAGTAATAATGGGAGTTAGATAAGGTTTACAAGGTATATCTTCTCCGATTATTAAATTTCCCCTGCAGCAAGATAAGTTATTCTACACCGCTATTCCTGTAAGTTATTAGATAAGGCAGAAATGAAGTACCTGGAATTTGGATTTGGCCATGATACTGCTCTAACTCCTAATTTGCAAATTCTTTTGTACATAGTCCTCACCATTGTTCATTCATGGCCCTTAAGTATTAATTCAGCAGGTTCCTGTTGGGGAGTCTCCCCAATGAAAAGGGCTCCTGGAGGAACAACTGGTGGGAAGAGGCTCTGACAGCCTGATTTTTGTGAAGACACTACCAGTCAGCCAGAGAGAACCAGGAGATAGTGAGGAGGCTCAATGCTTTTGCATGGATGACCTAGCCTCTGGGCTTTTCAATCCTGTTGTGGGTTCCCTCTCAGTCCTCCCAAGTAGTCCCCTCGACCTGGACTTTACTTACTGAAACATTTCCCACACCACCTGGACTTCTGTTGGAGGTTGTGAAGATTTGAGTAACAAAAATGAACGGTGGTAGTGCTTTGTACATTTTTGTAACACTGTAGCATTTCCATAGGAAGAAAGGAACTGCCAAATTGGATCAGACCTGGGGTCCATCTAAGTCCAGTATCTTGTCTCTGACAACGGCCACCACCAGATACTTCAGAAGAAGATACCAGATACCCCACAGAAGGTAGGTGTGGTAGAATCTGCTCGCCATGAAGGTCTCATCCAAATCTCTATTAGAGATTGGCATAAAGGATTAGGTTTTCTATCACTTTTAAAAATCTTTTAGAATTAACCATATTAAATGTTGATATTGTAATCTATATAAATGCCCAATCCTGCTTTGAATGTTGCTCAATTCTTGGTTCAGTGGCATCCTCTGGCAATAAATTTCACAGTCTGATTAGGAGTTGTGAGAAAAAAAATATTTATTTTTATCAGTTTTGAATTTGCTGGCTTTCAATTTAATTAAGTGTCCTCTTGTTCTTCTGTTAGGAGACAGGAACAATTGAATCTCCCGATCTACCTCCTTTATATCATCCATTATTATGTGTTATCGTCCCCCCCCTTATTAGTCTCTATTCTATCATTACTCTTTTAAAGCTCTACTCAAGAGTTCTTCCATGTTCCTAATAATTCTCATTGCCTTCCTCTGTATCTCCTCTAATTCTGCAATAACCTTTTTGAAATGGGGTGACCAATACTGCACATGTTATTCGAGGTGGTGAATCATTGCATTTATTTTTAAATTATATTTTCCATATTATTCTACATGCCATTCCTTATGTATCCTTATGTATTTTGTTCACTTTTTGACCACAGTTGCACACTGAGCAAAGATGTTTAATTGAGCTGTCCACAACAATGCCCAGGTCCTTGAGCCAAGTTGATACTGTTAAATTTAGAAACATGTAAAGTATATGAGTAGCTCATTTTCCCCCTCCAATGTGCATTACTTTGCATTTATCAACACAAATTTCATCTACCACTGGGCTGTGGTTTATCTGGTTTAGTTAGTGCTTTCTAAATTTCCATACAGTCTTCTGTGGACTACTGACTAACCTAAATGTGTAACATCTGCAGCTTTTGGCACCTGACTGCGCAATCCCTTTTCCGGATCATTAGTATATCTAGCAATGCTAGTTCTAATATAGAACCATGAAGCACACCACTGTTCAACTTTTGCTATGTGAAAGGTGACTCTTAAATCCTGTTCTGTCTTTTCTAAGTCAGTTTTTGATCTATGATAATACTTACTCTCTCCCCATGATAGCTTTTTTGATAGTCTCTTGCGAGGGACCTTGTTAAAGGTTTGTGGAAATTCTAACTAAATTATTCCAACTAGTTTTCCTTTATCCACTACTCTGAAACATTCAAAGAATTGTAATAGATTAATGAGGCATGATTTTCCTTTGGAGAAACCATGCTCCCTATCATATCAGAATTTTCCAAGTACCTCATTTTCTTTTCTTTTTTAAATTATATTTTTGACCAATTTACCAAGTACATATGTGAAGCTTACTGGTTGTAATTCCCTGGATCACCCCCTAGAACCACTTTCAAATACAAGAAGATCTCCTGCTCTCAAATACTCTGGTATAGTAGCTATTTTGTTTTGTTTTTAAATTAGAAAAGGGCAGATTTGTTGTTAGCTGCTCAGTGACTTCATTCTTAAGCTCTATCAAAACTCTTGGATGTATGCCATTTGGGCCTGGCAACTCACTGCTTTTTAATTTATCATTTTGTCCCAGCACCTCCTCTTCTGAGGCTTATGGTTCAGAGCTGTCTGCATCTTTGACCCTGCTCAGTCTCTAAGTGCAACCCTTGGGGTGAGAAGCCCAAGGCTGGGGTGAAATCCTTCCATTCTCCTACTCTTCAGACTGGGTTCCTGGGGTGTAACAATACATTTACCAACCATGATTACTCAACAGGCCTGATTTGATTTGGCTGCCAAATTTGTGCTTTAAGTAAAACAAACAAACAAAAACTGCTGGTAATATTTTCTCCATTCCCTTTATTTTGCTCCAAGCCAAAGGATAGAACTTGTCAGGGAACACTATCAGTTACATTCTTTAAAAACAAGATCAGAGACATTAAATGTAAGCACTATTTGTTCCTTTCCTTCTTGTCTCAGGTGATATTAGCTTAAGCTCGACAAATAAAATACAACTTTGGGTACTAATAAATTAAACAAAAGTACCAAAATTAACTAATTTGTGTGCATATAAAAAAAAATCTTTAAACAGTACTCCACTCTTTCTGCACACTGCTGACCAAAAATGATTCACTATGTATCATCAGATAGGTTAGATTTTACACACAATAGAAAAAGCTACACTCAGTGTGCAATAAAATTCATAATTGTACTTCTAATATTTTAACATTTCTTTGATATTTTACTTCTCATGCTTCTCATTGAAAATGAGCATAGTGAAACAGCTGAAAGCAAAACTGAAATAACTTGTTTATATTTTTATACTTTTTACTTTAAAAATGCCTTCATGGGTTTTCACAGTTCCTAAAGAAAATCATGCTAAAATTTATTTTGAAAGTTCCAAAAAGCTATCATTTTCTTCATGTTAATATTAAGTACTGTAAACAATAGTCATTTGAAAATGTTATTGGCTAATTAATGCCTTGACTCAAAGTATATAAGCAAATGCCTAACTTTAAGCCTATGAGTAGTCCCTTAGAAGTCAGTAAGACTACTTACATACTTAAAGTTAGGCATGTGCTTAAGAACCTTGCTGAACAGCGACCTGAAGCAGGATCCAGTTCAATCACTAACCTCTCATTAGGAGAAATGAAAATAGCTTTATGAAATATATGTTGCACTTAATCCTTAAAGAATATCCTGGTTCAACTTTTCTGATAGAAGTCTAGTTTACTTACTTTGCTGATTTGTAATTTATATTTTTTAATTAATTAAAATTGTCCGTGAGTCACTGCTAATTTAGGTTCTACTTGCTCCTTTTCAAAACCCTGTAAAATGTCCAATATTTCCATTACAAAAAAAAGGAATTAGCAGTAAGTAGTGGAAACAAAAACTAACTAAAATCCTTAGCACATCACTGACCATTTGCCACTCGTATCATTACATTTGTTACGATGCTGCCCGACCGCCAAGGTAACCAACAACTCCTATAATCCTGCTTTCACACTAGATCAGTTTTCTTGTTCCCTCTGCATACTCTGAATAGCTCTCTCCATTTGTTCAAGATGAACCTACTGTGATGGTGGCAACATCAAAATCGTCGAGCAAAAGCTACTTTTTACAAGACAATATAACGAAAGCATATTTTATAGAGCAAGAAAATACTAAAGAGAGTAGTGTTCCAAAAGATTGTAGTAAATGAAATCTATATAAAAGACAAATAAATTTGTTTATATCTGTTTAAGGCAAAGATAAACTTTTGAGGTAAAAAGCAAAAGTCAGTGTACAAACTAATTGGTGGTCTGTGGTGCCTTTTTTTTTTTAATAAATATTTTGTCCATTATTTAGAGAACCAGGAAAATGTTATAGTCTTCCTCCTGTATAAATGTGGATTATAATTACAGAAATTATACAAAACGATGCAACTCCAGAAAAGTAAAAATTATATTTTGAGGCATGATTCTCATAACTGTCTGGGCTAGTTATGCACACATCAATGTGCATTTCATTATAATGGAGTGTCCAAACAATGTGTTTGCCCAGTCTTGGAAACTTCAATTTTTGGTTGCATGTCTGAATACCTACACAGGTGAATAACAAACCCATGAGTCTAACCCATTTAGGGTAATCAATTATAATTTATTTGTGACTTCATTATAATACTCCAGAACGAATCGATCATTCTAAACTAATGAGAATAAAAACATTTTGGATTTTCACTATATGATGTTTCTTCCACTCCTTATGAATTAATATTTCATCTCAAAATTCAACTGCTATTTTTCACATTGGGTAGCTAAGTATTTTGAATGTATCCAAATTACTTGTGTCCATTGTAACATTTTTAAATGGTTTATTCTCTCAAACAAGTCACTGTGAGTGTTGTGTCCGTCTCCCCATCACCCACTCGAAATCAAGTTAAATTGCTGGAAATAATTGAAAACTTAACTGAAAATTTATTTAACTAAAACAGTGGGAAATAGCCACATTAAAAAAAGAGATGGCTCAGTGAAGAAAAATAATCACTCATCTATTTATAGGCTTTCAAGATAGGAAATAAGTGATTCATTTGAGGTAAAAAAGAACAACAAGGGTCACCATCTCAAAGGGTTTCTTGTTTAAAGGGGTCTTTTCACTTTTTCCTTTTTGGTCAGCAGTTCCTACTAGCATAAAGACATCTGCAGTTAAAAGCAAACCTTAATGCTAGATGTATTTAAAAAACAAAATGGATTTTTTTGTGTTAGATGTGAAGATGTATACTATATGGAGAATTATTAGTTTGTTCTAGACACAGGGTAAAATTTACATAGCATGATTTTGGCTCCTAAGTCACTTAGGTGCTTAGGAAAATGTTACCGACAATTTTAAGATAAACAAACAGTCAGGGTACCCAAGCTAAGAAAATCAAGACGATCAAAAGATGGCAGGGACTTTACAGTAATTCAAAAATAGTCTGTAAGATTACCTATTGATGATGAAGCTTCAAAAGATTTAGTACTCTGGTTTGGATAAGTGTCCAAAACTCTCAAATGTTTACCACAAGCTTTTCCAAACCTCTTTGGCCTAAACAAAATCTTGTTGAGAACAAAAGCTATTTTATGATTGTTGGTGCCAGCTGTGTATAATACAATCTCAGTTATATAAAGTCTTTTGGGGGGGGTAGGGAGGGAAGTACCTAAAACCTTTGAATAATCATGGATTTGATAACCAGAGGAACTAGTTCAGCTTTGAAGTCTGCACTAAGGAAAGCACAAAAGACCTTCAGAGTCTGCTGAGCTGGATCCCCCAGTTACAGAGAGCTGAGAGGCTCAATAAGGTACCACAGGATTAGGGAGTTTAGGCATGGATCCACAGAGGAACACCACTGCAATCCACAAAGCCTGAGTTCGGCACCCAGGCTTCCTATAAAATGAATGGGGAGAAATAGGTACCCTAAACCACCAAACTATGGGATATTCACATGTGGGGCTCCCTCATTTGTCATACTGAAGCTATTTCACAATATATAAAGAAAGAGTCTTTGGAGCAGGGGGACTAGATCCTGGGTCTCCCACAACCTAGGTGGTTGCCCTAACCACTGGATTAGACCCACTCTCTCTCTCTGGCCCAGTGACTAAATATTTATAAAGAGTAGAACAGCTTCAAGAGGAGAGACTGAGGGAGCCCCACATCAGAATATCCCATAGCTCAGTGGTTATAGCACACCATTGAGAGGTAGGAGATCCCTGTTCAAATCCTCTTCCCCTCCCGCCCCACCTCCAGGCAGAGGGGAGAATTGAACTTGGGTCTTCAACAATCCAGGTGAATACAGGGTGGCACCCTCCCCCCGTTTTGATTGGGATACAATCTAGTTGGCAGCCTCCGAGTACATGCCAGATTGGGTTCCACAGGTGAGACTGGGGAAAGATAGGAAGAAGAGCACCTATTTGTGTATTACATTGGGGATTAGGTGGGAGATAGGCATCCAGACACCTAAAAGGCATCAGCGGCAGTGTGCATCCCCAGAGGCAAGAATTTAGGTGTCTAGAGAACTTTTACCCTGAAAATTTAGGCACTGAGTTTAGAAAATGACCGAGGTAGCGTCCCAGCGGGGATTTTGTGGATCACAGTCAGCCTAAAACTGGGACTTAGGTGCCTAAGTACCTTTGTGGATCTGGGTCTTTGGCACTTTAGTGGTACCTCAGCTAAAAAGCTGTACATTTATATATGAATATACATAAAATCTTCTAAATTCAAATTACCTCTAACCATCTTTAGACAAGCTGAAGTTTGAATACAAAACAAAAACAAAGCTAATAATTCTTTTACTCCAAGAAAACCAGAGTAAATTTTTTGTTACTCACCAACAGTCATTAACTAGTTTCATCACACACACATTTCTGACTCTTAATAGCCCAGTGTTTTGAAAAGGGCTGCCAAATATTTTCCACTGGCTATTGCCTTGAAAACAGCAAAACCTATTTTCTACTGATTATAAAATCACTTTCTTTATACTATAAAATAAACTGTCCATCTAAATCCTTACAAAAGAAACGTTCTGTATCTTTCCATATAAACATGGGGTCATGTCAGATCCTCAGGTGGCTGTCGCATGATTTTTACTTAAAGTGCTCTTAACACTACTGATCACTAAAACAACTAGGGCTTTGAAAACACATACTTTTCTCAAATTTAAAATGACAAGTCAGAAAATGTAGGGGAAATGTTCCTAATTTGATTGTATTGCAATTCTTATTAGCCAACGGTCTCTTTAAAAATTAAGACTTGAAATATACTTTTGAAGAGATACTCAATATAAAAGATAAATGGTCTGCTAAAAGATACAAACCAATGGAACAATTACAAATTAACTTCAAATTTGATTAGAAAATCTGCCTTACCCAGGCCACAAGGATATGACCAACATGCTCAGTAGATCCATCAGGTTTCCTGACCTCCTGAAGCCGCTTAAGAAGATCTGATCAAAATAAAATAAAGAAAAATTCACTTGCTGAGCATGCCAAGTATAAATGAGTGTAGAATCATAATAATTCATTGAACGGAATTATACCTTCATGTAGCGGGATTAGAGAATCCAGTGTTCCAAAAATCTGGTTTAATTCTTGCTCTGTCATTATAGAGAGTTTAAGCATAGGATCATGATAAGCCTGCAAAAACAAGCAAACTTTAGCATATATTTGATATCCAAGAAATTAGAGATAGCTCTTAAATCCTCCCATAACTCTAAAGTGGCTGATGGTATTTTATTTCAAATTTTCACAAGAACACCTTGTGTTAGATACCAATTAGAAAACACTCAGTCCAAAAGTAGAATGTTTCAGAATGTTAAGAGTGTAAAAACAGGGATTGTAATAGTTGTTTTTCAACCTTAACTAGATGGCAGTTGCTACTATTAAATCTACTATAAAAAAAGTGGGCGGGAGGGGAGGTTTAAAAGGCAAAAAACCCCACAATTTTTGAATCATGTATGTATATAAATACCTTTTTTGCTAACTTCAAGTCTTCTATCAAATCTTCTTCTCCCTGGGAAAGTTCAAAGATAGCCTGTAAAAAAGGACATATAATAAATTTCTTATTTAAATGGTACTCAACTTTAAAAACTGCTGTTATATTCTGAACAGCTGTATTAGTGCACAGCTACATTTTCTTGCTAAATCTAGTTGAAGAAATAAATGTAGATTTAATCTATAAAATCACCTATTTGCTCAGCATTACTTTTGAAGACATGTTCTTGCAAGACTTCTCATGAAACATTTGTCTGAAAAAGTTACAGAAGTACAGTTTTTGGTTTGACATGTTTCCAATCCAGAAGGCCATCTTATATGTTATGATATTTTGATGTAACTAAACGATATCAACTATTTTTGGTAAAATAATTGGTGTTTGTACAGCTAATTGTGAGAGAGTTTTGTGTCTGGGTTTTTAAAAAGACACAGTTGGGAAAAGGGTTCCAGACTGTCTAATGGTACCAATGTTGGGGTTGCTTTAAATGTATAGGTGGTATTAAAAGTACTTTTAAATTTGGCATAGCAGTTTTTCCTTGAAAGAAACACAGAACTCTGTGGGACTTTCTCCTCATACTAGCCATTTCTTATGAAGTGAGATTTGCATTTTATTATTAGAAATAAATAGCAATTTAATGTTATGCACACTTCCAGTACAATATCTTACCAGTGACCGTATCCAAATAGGTCAGACAAAAAAACAAAACAAAATAAAACAAAACAAACAAAAAAACACAACCAGGGATGGTGTGGGTCCACTGCTCAATGGAGAAGGTGAGTTGGTAATGGAAGATAAGGCAGCAGATCTGTTCAATGCCTACTTTGCTTCAGTCTTTCACACAAAAAACAACATGTGACCAGACCACTAGCAAAGTTATCATAGACAATAAAAGGGAAGGGATGCAGATCAGGATAAGTAAAGAATGTTAGAGATTTTCTGACTAATTTGAAGAAATTCAAGTAAGCGGGCCCTGATGCTATTCACGCCAGGGTGCTAAAGGAATTAGCAGAAGAAATTTCAGAACCATTGGGAATAGTATTTGCATGCTCTTGGATGACAGAAGTCCCAGAACACTGGAGAAAGGCTAATACAGTGCCCATCTTTTAAGTGGGGAAGGGAAGGGGAAAGGAGGAGCTAGGGAACTATAGACCAGTCAGCCTGACCTCAATACCTGGGAAGCTATCAGAACAATGTATAAAACATTCAATTTGCAAATACCTTGAGGATGAAAGGGTGATCACTAGCAGCCAGCATGGATTTACTAAAAATAAATCATACCAAACTTGGTTTCCTTCTTTGACAAGGTAACTGGTTTGGTGCATAGGGGGAATGCAGCAAGGCTTTTGACACAGTCCCACATGACAGTCTCATAAATAAGCTGGAGAACTGTGGGCTCAGTAGAACTATCATTAAGTGGATACATAATTGGTTAAGCAACCTCAAACAAAGAGTAACTATTAATAGAACGATGTCAGATTGAAAGGAGTTCCATAGGGATCTGTTTTTGGTCCAGTGTTATTTAACACCTTTATTAATGACCTGGCTGTAGGAAGAGAGAGCATACTGATCAAATCTGCAGATGAAACAGAGTTGGGGGGAGGGGGACGGTTGCAAACACTTTGGAGGATAGAGCAAAAATTCAAAGGGCTCTTAATAAATTGGAGAACTGGGCTATAGACAACAAGATGAAATTTAACATGCTACACTTAGGGAAGAAAAACCAAATGCACAAATATAGAATGGGGGAATAACTGGCTTGGCAGCAACACTGTTCAGAACGATCTGGGAGTTGTGGTGGATCACAAACTCAACATGAGTCAACAATGAGATGCTGCCACAAAAAAAGCAAATGCAATTTTGTTTTACATTAACAGAGGCCTAGCATGCAAGTCACAGCAGGTGATAGTACCGCTCTACTTGGTGCTGGTCAGACCTCAGCTGCAGAATGGTGTCCAATTTTGATCACCATTGTATAGATAGGATGTAGAGAAACTGGAAAGGATCCAGAAGCAAGTGACAAAGATAATCAAAGGGATGGAATGCAAGCCATATGAGCAAAGGCTGAAGGAACTGGGCATGACAGAGGTATTCAAATACTTGAAAGGCTGCCATAACAATGATGGAGAAAAATTGTTCTCTCTTGCCACAGAGGGCAGGACAAGAGGCAATGGGTTCAAACTACAGCATAGCAGATTTAGATTAAATCTCAAGCAAAACTTCCTAACTGTAAGAATAGTAGGACAATGGAACAAACTGCCTAGGGAAGTCATGGAAGCTCCTTCACTGGAGGTTTTCAAAAAGCAGTTGGATAGCCATCTGCCTTGGATGGTTTAGACACAAGTCCTGCATCATGGCAGCAGGATAGATTAAATGACCCTTATGGTCCCTTCTAACCGTATGGTTCTATGAATTCTGGAACCTCCAGAATTTGAAAATCATTTTTGCATTGAACCACAATGGGCAAATCTGTACTGTAAAGGTTATTTCTTCCTGGCCCCTTCAGACAATGCCTCATTTGTAAATATTTGCAGAGGGCACCTAGTAGAAACCTATCATTGGACCTCCCCAAAAAGTTTATATTCCCCTAAACCTCTGATGCTCTGGTTTAACCAATCTGACGCATGACAATTACCTTCCTGGCCCTGAGTGAAGAGCAGACTGTTGACTAGAGGCCAGCTTTCATTTCTGGGAAGGGTGCTATACGAGCACAGCCAGCAGAGGCTGTGTAGAGTGACATCCTTGAATCAGCATTTTCTCTGGGTGTCCTGGCAACATTTCCCTCTCCAGACTGCCATGCCCACTTTGGGGTTGCTGCTCTCTGGCTGCAAGGCCACCAATGGAGGCTGTGGGAGCATTACACTAAAGATTCTCTTCTAAGTCACCACCAGTGGACTTTCTACAATTGAGGACCCTGTGCCAGGGTCTGCACTCAGCACAGACCAATGTAGACCCTTGGTCAACTGAGTAACATTATTTGTATAATAAACTTGTTCTACTGAAAGCTCCCTGGGATAAAGATGGTGTTTTCCTGTGTGCACTCAGTACCTAGCGTGTACATTATTCTAATTGCGGTCTGTGGGTACTATGGTAGTACAGATAAAACAACCACCACCACCCAAAACATGCACACTTTTAATTTCAAATATCAATGTTAATATACAGGAATTATTGAAACAACATTTTTTTTAAAAGAATAATCTAGTATGGTTTCATTATAGACCATAGTTGGAATCCTGTTCCACTGAAGTCAATGGAAAAATTCTCATTGACTGCAGTGGAGCCAGGATTTTACCCTGTAATTTCAAATGCTGAGCTAATGTTTACTAATTTACTATCATCCCTGAATTCGACGCTTTAGACCAGTGTTTCCCAAATGATGGGTCCCAACCCACCAGCGGGTCACAGAAAGGTTTTAGACGGGTTGTCAAATCCAGGGACAGATTTTCCTGGTGAAAACAAACATACAGGGGAGCTCCCAGAGTGAGGGGTTTTGGAGAGTGAGGTCACCCCACATCGTAGTGGCAGCTCAGATCCTACTGGGCTGGGGCATTCAGAGTCGCAGTACTGCACAGTACTCCATCATGATGGAGGGGCAGCCAGACCAAACCTGAATGGCATTGCAACCCCATGTGCCAATTCGCAACTCCCAAAGTGGGGAGCTGAGCCCAGCCCTGCAGAAGAGGAGCCGCCACTCAGGCAAGTGTGGACTGGGCTCATTCTCCAACCCCTCCATCCCTGGGCCTTCCCTACACACCAGGCCAGGATGGGATTAGGGTTGTGATGTTGGAGCAGAGGATGCATATATGTAATGGAGGGTTGCAAAGAGACAAAATGCAGTTGGTGAATTGCCTTAGCAAAGAGTCTGAGAACCTCTGCTTTAGACAAAACTGTCAAAAGTTTAGAAGCATTGGAATAATAGTACCTCTTGACGCTTGATTTCTTTGGATGTAAGCATCTGATTGACACAAACATCAAAGGTCTCACTCCACAGCTTGCTGTCCCTTCGTTTTGTGCTAGCAGGGGGTACATTTCGAGACCATGGTCGTGGGGTGAACAGATCAGGGCGACTGTCACTACGGAAACTAATAGAACGCTAACAAGACATAAAAGTAGGACAAATGTTAGAGAGATCAGTTTGCTCACATTTCATTTCAGTTTCCCCAAAGCAAAAATAATATATTTACAAGAAAAGATTGCATATATGTGCAATAAAATTAAATGGTTTATATAACTATCAATTCCAATCTTTCCAAATTTGTTGAGGATATTGGCACTACAACCTTTTATTTTAGTACTAGGAACATAAGAAATGGCATGTGAAAGCATGTTTCTGGTCCATTTATAGTTCAATAACCTCCTTCCTGCAGTGGCATATATTTGCTCTCTCAAAAAAACAAGAATCAAAATCACAGTCTACCTGTTTATAGGCCTTCTCTCACTATGATAGTCTAAGGCCGTGTTCTTAGGCTAAGATCTTTGGCTAAACAGCCATAAACTGGAAAGTGTATGGTCACATCCTTACATTCCAAACTAGTCACATTGAAATAAGGTGCTGTTGGGCTGTTAGGAATACAATCCTGTCCTAATAATGCCTATCACCTCCAAAGAAAGAGAAGAGCCTAGAAGATTTAAAGAAAACTTAGTTTGATAGCATCCTGTCTGGCAAGAAATCACTTCTCAATAGTTGTGGTTGTGAAACCCTCATTTCTGTATGTTTTATTTTTATGGCCCCCACTTTGCTATGGTTTATTTGCATGATCTCTGTCTGTGATTGTTTCTGTCTGCTGTATAATTAATTTTGTTGGGTATTAACCAATTAAGATGGTGGGACATACTGTATATACTCAATCATAAGCTGGTTTGTTTATAAGCCGACCCCCTCAAGATGGAGAAGTAAAAATGGAAAATTTTTATGACCCGTTCATAAGCTGACCCTATAATTCAGGGGTCGGCAAACTTTGGCTCCTGGGCCATCAGGATAAACCGCTGGTGGGCCGAGATGGTTTGTTTACCTCGAGCGTCCGCAGGCACGGAGGTAAACCTAAGTAAACAAAGTGTTCCAGCGTACAAGCTGCTTACCCTGACGGGCCGGGATAGCAACTGGTGGGGAAATTTTTTTTGGGGAGGGGGGAGGGAGGGGAGGAGGAGGGGGAGAAGCTGGGGGTCAGGGGAGTAACCTGTGACCACCCCCCACTTGACCCCACCTCTAGCCTGGGACCCCCACACTCTCCCCATCCCATCCCTTCCCACCTTACCTGGGGAGGGCCAGGGGAGGATGTCTCTTGCCTGGCTGGAGCTGCTCCGGCAGGCTGGGAAGCGCAGCTGCAGCCTGCTCAAGTGGGCCAGACCGGGCGGCGAGGCCACACCATGTTCCAGCGGGCTGGGCTGGGCCACGTGGCCACAACCTGCTTTGGGGGGCGGGGCCGAGCGGCACAGCCACAGCCTGCCAGCCCCGGAGCTGCAGCTGCTTCGGAGGCTGGGGGAGAGCAGCGTGGCCTGAAGCGGAGAGACTCTGGCCCCGCCTCTTCCCTTCTGGCTCTGCTGCCTCTCCTTGCTCCCTCTGTTGGGGGGAGGTGCTGTGTCCCACCTCTCCCTCTCTATACCTGTTCATAAGCCGACTCCTTTCTCTAGTGCTTCCCTTTTTTACTAAAAAAAATTCGGCTTATGAACGAGTATATATAGAATATCAGGGTTGGAAGGGACCTCGGGAGGTCATCTAGTCCAACCCTCTGCTCAAAGAAGGGCCAATCCCCAACTAAATCATCCCAGCCAGCGCTTTGTCAAGCCTGACCTTAAAAACCTCTAAGGAAGGAGATTCCACCACCTCCCTAGGTAACCCATTCCAGTGCTTCACCACCCTCCTAGTGAAAAAGTTTTTCCTAATATCCACCCTAAATCTCCCCCACTGCAACTTGAGACCATTACTCTTTGTTCTGTCATCTGCTACCACTGAGAACACTTTAGATCCATCCTCTTTGGAACCCCTTTTCAGGTAGTTGAAAGCAGCTATCGAATCCCCCCTCATTCTTCTCTTCTGTAGACTAAACAATCCCAGTTCCCTCACACTACAGTATACCTACTGGATCAAACACACTGAGGTGAGTTCAAACATCTTGCCTATCCCCCAGGTCGATAAAGATTGCTTTTGTATGCAGAGGTATGCTCTTTCAACAACATATTGAAGGAATACCAGAGATACATTGCTAACCAAATGCTGGCATGTCTGCTTCCTAGATAAACTATTACTGCAGAAAAATGTATTTTTTCCCATGGCTTTTTACTCTGTTTAAGTATTTGTCAGACGAGCCTCTAGTGTAAAAATAAAATAAATAATTTTGGAAAGGAAAAATAAAACTAACTCATAGCTGCAGTAGAGTCATGATTAAGTTACCTTTTTGAACAGATATTATTTCTTACTAAAATAGAGATATTTTATTCATTCTCACTCTTCAGAGAGCTTAACCTTGTTCTATAACTCACTGTAGATTTTAAGTGTACTTTCTCAAACACCTACTAGTTTAGTGGGGGAAATGGCACAATCCTGCAAAGCACGGAATGCCCACTATGAGGTGCTCAATTGCCTGAGCTCCTCCTGAAGTCACTGAAATTAAGGTACTCAGCCTCTTGCAGGGGACATGCAATATTTTGTAGGATCAAGTCCTACATGAGCCTCCAAGCATCTCATATTCTACATGGTGCACCTGTAAGTTTGAGAGACCTACAAACAAAGCAGAATATCTTCAGAATAAAATGTAAATTTGAATTCCATTGTTATTCGATTGCTTTTTAATTATTTAAAATATTCAGCTTTGACATATGCTTTGAATGTTGGCTCAAGGCTCCATTTTCCATCTGATCGCCAGACTTTTTGTCCACTGGAGGTCAAAGTTCACTATTAATAGTGAGGATTCAGCAATATTACATGCACATAGACTTTTAAAAAACCACACCCCCTCCCCCCCCACCCCCAAAAAAATTAATGGAAAATTTATTTTTCATTTAAAATTCCAAACTCAAAATTTTCCTACCAGCACTAATAGATATTCCATAGGTTTGGTTGGGGTTTTGTTTGTTTGTTTTTGCACTTAAGCTAAAAATACTAATATTCTATGGCAAAGCTTATCTTTTTTCCCCCAGTCATTTCAATATGATGAAGAACTACAGGGCGGAGAGTTGTTTTGAGAGGGAGGGATTTGAGTTTTTCAGTTTCCTGGCTCATTGGTCATGGATTATCTTAAACTGTACTACTCCACTTTAAAATGTCATTTAAAAGTATGTCAAAGGTGCCCGAGCATATGGCACCCTTTTAAATATCTCTCTAAAACTCACACCTTCAAAAGTCAAAGATATATTAAACATATCTTCTCAAGCAACTGGGCTATACACATATTTTTATATTGGTTTCTTTATCTCTGTCATAACATCAAGAATGGATATATAGTTGCAGTTTGTTTCTTAAAGATTTCACAAGAAACATAAGCATTCTATGACAAAGATTATTATGGTGGTGAATGACTACACAGTTGTAACAGCACCAGAACACTTTCACTTGCCACTACTGAGGTTTACACTGTCCATTACCACTGCAAATTTTATGTTGGGGGGAAAAGGTTTTTCATTTTTTCCATAAAGATATGTGAGATACTCAGATATACATACATATACAAAATAAATTTTGAAAAGCACAACCCCTAAAAGCATGTGATAGCATACTTGTGCTTCTCTTATTGAAATGCAGATCTGAACATTAAACACAGAAATATATTATCTTTACCTGAAGTGTTTGACTGAACCGCTTTAACGGGGTTGCCCGCACAGGAGGAATGAGGCTTGCTAGTGATGTAACTCTAGAAAGAGGCTTGACCCGTTTGTTACTAGGCTCCTGTAGTTTAAAGAAGGGGGGGGGGGAGGGGAGGAAATGAAAAAGGCATCAGAAAAACATTTATGCTAGTTTTGTTAATTTTCTAATGTGAGCAATATAGACACACAGCTATGGTAGTAAACAAATAATTCCAGTTTTATAACGCTGGCAATGACAGATTACCCTTGCTTGGTGCATACAGATCTGAGCAATGGCTGAAATAGGCAGTAGGCAGAAGTAGTGGCATGACTAGGAAAGACAAAAAAGGCACAAAAAAAGCTCTCTCCATATATAGCATCCTTCTATTCAGATACTCCTTTTAAAACTGTTTGTTTGCAGGGAGTGCCCCTCAAACTGAAAAGTGCTCTGCAGCTAATGCATACTATGATGACCTTGTCATTGAAGGGAACACGTACAAATACAAAAAATTCCAACCCCATTGTTTTTGCTCTGTCATTGTAAGTATGTAGTTCTGCATTTGATTAACATTTTATTCTAATAAGTACAAATTAAAACAAACAGTTTGTGTCATGTGTTCATATTTACATGTACATATACATGCACGTGCATATTCATATAGATGTGTACACACAGTATATATTTAAATGAAATAAAATAAAATAAAACTTTTCAACAAAAATCTACGGTAAAAACTAGTACTTTTCTTCCCTCACACACTTTTTAACCTCTAGAATGCCTGCTTTTTGTGAAGTATAATATTCCACTTGTTTTGCATACAAAAAATATAAACAATAAGTGCAATACAAGGAAAGATTACAAATATGTAAAAACAGACGTTACCCTTGGCTTGCTAACCTCCATCTGATATTTAATGGATCTTGAACAGCACATGCAAAAGGCTACTTTTGACAGAAAAAGAGCCAAACCTTCCAAGTGAAGTTAAAAAACCCATCCAACATCATATTTTAAGTACATCCTATAGCAGTTCATCTTTCTTTTTCAGCCATGTTTATAAAGTTTGTGTAGGCATCCTCTACCTCCAGTTTTCTAGACAAATCCGTAGGAGAATGTACCATTTCATACTATTCTTTTGCTCAGAGATATGAATCCTTTTAGAGATGTGGACTTCCCATCCTTCCTGGTATTTAGAAAAATCCCATAAGTAGTAACTCACGATTTTCATTACTGGTCAGCAATATTCTGTTTCATTAGCACAGCGACAGAGAAGAAAGATGAGAACCAGAAAATAATTGATTTCTCAGCAGGCAGAGCTGCAACTCCATAAACATCTTGTGAAATGCAGGACCAAAATGTTCACCTTCCCCCCACAAAAAAATAATAAATTTCCCCACACATGGAATGTGGTGCTACAATCATTTCAGCACCAAAAATATATATATATTCAGCCTGCACTCTTATCCTTCATCATGAAGGTGCCATTCAGATTCTTTCCTTTCCAGCAACCATCTCTTTGACACAGCTTTTTTGAAGGAGCATTTTTTTTACGTCACTGCAGCACGACTGGCATACTGAACACACTACAGAGTCTTTCAGCTTCGACTAGAATTCTCGTCTGACTGGCACTTCCGTCATCAGCTGTTTTGTTTATTTTTTAAATTCATAATGCCAATCCACTAGCTTCCCATGGTAAAGACTGCTTGTCATTAATCACACTGTACTGCAGTGAGAGGACACTGAAGTCCCAAGGCGAAGCGAGTGCTACTGTATACCTAGCAGCAGAGATTACTTGGGCACGTATTATCTCTAATGCTACTAGAATCTGGTATTTAGAACTATGAAGACAGAGGAATCAGGACAGCAAGAAAGGCAAATATATCTTCCCAGAAAATAGGCAAAGGGGACCCTTGAGAGAGGATTCTCCTCTTCCCTATTGCTGTACCATTTTCCACAAGGTTTGGCATCTTTGCTGCTCTGTATGTGGTCTTTGGTCAAACTAGAATTATGTTTCTGATATAATGGCCCAAAGTCAGCTCTGGAGTAAAGAGATGTAATTTGGCCCTACATTATATCACAGTGTAACCTGTTTGAAAGTTAGAAAATAAAATTCCAATTAAAAATCTATTAGAATGGTCTATTAATCTCTGTGCATATTAACAAATCACAGACACACACTTTCAATCTCAAAATTTAAATGCAACAAATAACGAATACTAACATTTTAGGAATGATATTGTGATGCCCATTAAGAATCCCTAAGGAGGGTAAATTTTGTTACAAACCAAGTAAATTCATATTCCACTGTGTCTCTTAAGTGTCTTGTTCAGGACCACTGTGTGAAACTTGAATTACCCTCCTTGAGCAATGTCTGAGACTAGTTGATAAACAGAAAAAAAAAGTCTAGACCCACTTTGAATTTTTCATATATATATTTCCTATACATATTTTTCATTGTCTGCATCTGCAGTTTATTAATGGCTACAGAAAGCCTGCAGGTGAAGGGCTCAATCCTGTACCTAATTTTCTCAACTGTCTGGGGTTCATAACCTCAAACAGCCATGTAAATTGATGCACAGCAGCAACTAACCCTGGAGAAGATTATCCTGTGAGAAAGAAGGGAAACCACCATCCCTTTTGGAAGATAGGGGAAAAGGAGGAAGATAAAAGATGTAAATGAATTCCCTGAACCCCTGCTCCATCCCTGAACAGCCCTAACCCTATCTGAACACTCCTTTTTCCCTCATGGGGTTACAGGAATTATTTTACGGTTCCAGCAAGAGGAGAGGGAAGAACTAGAAACAAGTTCCTTAACCTTTTAAAAATAAACCATTTCCCTATTCTGCAGGGGACTGTGAGGTTTGCTATGTGGCAATCTTCATTCTTATACCCAAACTGCTCAGGAGACAAAATATTTTCACTAGTCTCTGTACTGCAGAGCCTACCTGCCTGTAGAAGTAGACATTAAGGAGAAGAAATCAACCTAGCTGCCTCCACTAGGGGCTGCTGCAACCACAAGAAGGATAGGATAGGATATGACTACAGCTGCTAGCTGTAAAAGAGCCAGAAGTCATTGTCAGAGCCTACTACAGTAGCCACTGGAGTCACAATAAGCTGACTAGGTCACATATATGTGAGTTTGTTCTTTGAGGTCTTATTCCTCCCATCACACTGATCCATTTTACCTACTGCACCTAGTTTTGATAGCAAAGGGGGTTAAACTAAATGGGTTGTATAGATTTTGATAAAAATCTAAATTACTAGAGTCTGTAGAACAAATTGAAAGGACTCATACAAACAAATTTAAGAATAAAATCAAATTAAAACACATCTGCAGCGTTTGCAGGACTTACTCCGAGACAGTAATTCAAGATAACATTACAGTGTCAAGGACTTTGGAAAATAAATCCAGCGTCTCTATCTCCACATTAGGTTTAAAGAAGAAATTTGAAGTAGATAATCTTATTGTGTTGAACTTTCTTTAAAACAAGAAAATAAGTTTTTTGCATACAAATGTGACAGTTTGGGACCATGCCTGGGTCAAATTGTGAATGCCATGGTTTGAGAATGCCATTTTGTGACTATAAACTTCATTGCGACTTTCAATTTGCAGAGTAACCTCCCTGCTGGTTCAAGACATGCAGATGATGGTGAAAACGAGTCTAATCTAGACATGGTCAGTAAATTCTGGATAGCGTGTGCTCATGTTAGGGAGTCAGCTGAGTCTGGTTCTGAGATACCACATCATATTGCGAGGAAGAAATAAACGAGCTGGAAGAGAGGAGTACTCTAGAAATATAAAACTTTGCTTCTTCACTGTAAGGCCCAAATGGTACTTATGTATCATACCTCAGAGCTTTTGTTTTAATATGACTCACTCCCTCTAAAAATAAACCTTGATTTACTAAAACCCAGGGTAGTTTTAAGACTGCTGCACAGGAAGGAGAAGTAATAGCCATAGAGAGCGCTTACACCTCATAAGATCAGCATTCTGCTTTTGGGTGTCTGGGGAATGCACCTATCATGCAGATTCACTCATGTGGAGCCTCGGAGCCCCAGATGGTAGCCACCTCCTCATGCAGCCCTTCTGTCAGATTTCTCCCAAATACAGTTTCAGTCCTTTCTGCTCTTTCTTCCACTGCATCATGAGCTGGAAAATGGTCATTTTAAAATTATGTGGCATCTTACCCAAAAGGTAAGTTATACGTCTATTTTTGAAGCTGCATAATCATATTATACACAGGCCCCCGCTTAAAAATCCCGAGCCTTAATATCTAGGACCCTATCCTGTGGTGTGCTGAGCACTCAGTTCCTACTGAAGCCAATTAAAGTTGAGGATGCTTGGCACCTTGGAGAATAGAGCTCTTACATTCTTGCAATTTACTGAGTTCTAAGCTGATGTTATTGTTTGCTCTTCACTCAACAAAACAGCATGCAGTAGTACCATATGTGGGTAGAAAAGTCTGAAGCAGGGGCCAAGAGCCCTTGCTGTCATTCAACTCAACCACAATGCAGAGTGACTCTCTTATTAGTTTATTTAAAGAACGGGAATTCCCCAAAGTTCAAAGTGAGAGCCTGCTGGTCAAATTGAGTTAAATCTATTTCATAATACTGGTTAGTTTTCTATACTATCTCATTAAATCAGTCCCCCCACAGCCTCCTAATTTCCACACACTGTTGGGTAAAGCACTCTAGTAAAGGTCAGTTTTAAGTTTTCTTAGCAGAACCCCGCTCCACCACCCACATTCACCTTATATTGTCTGCAGAATGGCAGAAGAAATGACCTGGATAACATATGCTAGAAACCCCATATAGTATAAGACCAGGTGCCATACAATAGGGCTCTATTTGACTTGGTACCTAATTCTGAAATTTATTTTGATGTGCTTTTTTAGGCAGTGTAGTAATTTTTACCTTCTAACAATTAAAGTCTGAGTGTACATGAGCTGATCACAATTGTTTCTCCACCCGACTCCCTGCACCCCTTATCAGCAACGTCAACAAAGGGACTGTGTGTTACATGACTGGTGTTGAATTTGACAAACAAGCCCAAACAAGCCCCTGAGGAGTCATTATACCTTAGTCTATGGCAACGTGCAACACTATCACCACCACATTGTATAAATCTGTCTGGATTATAAAGAAAACATGCTAAATAAATTCACAAAAAGTTTCAATTCAGCCTCCAAGCAATAGTGATAATAGAAACCTTCTAAAGACACTCAGCATTTTAAAATATAAACATCTTCCCAAAACTTTCATCAGAAAAGATTGCAAATGAAGCTCTCAACTTAGCCCACAAAATAAATGAAATTGGAATGGATCCATTAACTATGCTTCTTATTCAATACATCATGGGAAAGTGCAATTATTAGTATGGACACTGTTAGTGTCCAGAATACTTTTGGATCTGTCAATCTTCGAAATAAAAAGAAAATTCTGTACAAACCCAAATCAGTTTTTGCTGGGTTTTTCTTCTTGTCACACGATCAAAAATACTCTAGTTACCTTCCTTTTTATCCTACCCCCTTTATCTATGTAAATCTAGTAAAGTAGGTGTTCAAAGTATTAACTCCTTGACAGTGGAGCATTCATTACTGGTAAAGGGTTTCATTCTGGAAAACAAATTAGCCTCAAAAGGGTTAACCGTGTCTCTAAAAGCTGAAACAGTGCAGTGTCTTTGTTTCAAACATAGTCTACAAGTGTTGCCAGTAAAATAACACAGAACCAATCTGTTTCAGACACTATATTTCTGGCAAGGTTTCCATACTCATTTACTTTAAAAGTTATTAGTTTTTAGTCAACATTATAAGAGTATGTCAACATTTGTCATGGCAGAAAGCCCAAAATTATTATTAGTCGGCTACTGGTTAAATTGGCCCAGGATTAAAAAGTTCTAATAAACATTCCCAAATATTGGAGTTCAGTAGAAAACCACATTCAAGTTCTGTTCCACAGGATATTACAAATACTTAACCTTCACCAAAATTAAACACACTCACATGGTACAATAGGTTCTCTCTCAGTACAGCAAATATTTCACCTAACAGTAAATTAAGTCATGCCTAGGCAGTGTTTATGCTGGTTTAGAAAGAGAGGAATTTAAAAGTAGCTGTTCCTTGTGAAAACAGAATTAACTCTTCAATCAGTAAGAGCAGATGAGCTAACTGTAGGGCCGTATCTAGGGCCCGAGCTCCTTAGCTTGAGTTAGCTGGCATGGGCCACCCCAGGGTTTTTAATTGCATATGTAGACATGCCCGAGAGACATACAGTAGTTAAACTGACCTAAGCCCCAGTGTAGACACCACTAGGTTGACAGAAGAATTCTTCATCAACAAAGGTACCCGCTTCTCAGAGAGGTGTATTTACTACAGCAACAGAAGAGCCCCTCCTGTCACAAGCATCTACACTATAGCAGTGCCACTGTAGCATTTCTAGTGTAGATGTACCTTCAGTAACCAATGGGAATCCTTGAATCAAGCATACAACTATCAGTGGTTTCCTGAGCCTTGAGAGCCCACTTTTGGTGTATTTTTATTAGCTGCAGAAGATTTACCTTTGCCTCCTGACAGCTTAGAAATGTTCCAAATTTAAGTAGTGTTAACTCTTGTAAGCTGTAGGAAGCAGTGGGGGGAGGGGAGTATGTACTATAAATGCAGCCTGAGATATTGTTACAGCTATTAGGAAGCTACCCTTAACTGCCTACAAAAATCCATCCCAAATCATAGGAAATATATCAACCTGAAAGCACTGCCAGGAAGAGGAGAGGTAGACGAAAAAGAGAGATTGAACTCACAATGTAATTAATCCATATGATGCATGGACACAGATGCCTGGATTATCAGCTAAACTGCACCCATGGAGTATCTCTGATAAGAACCAGAGTTCGTTCTTTCCTACAAAACCACTGGTTAGCACCACTTGGACACCCCCCACCCCCCAGCTTGTGGTAGTAGTAGGTCTGTTATCCTCCTATGAGAAGACAGAAACAGCCATACTGGCAGACCAGCTCCAGGTTTTTTGCCGGCCCAAGCTGTGGGGGAAAAAAAAAAAAAAAAAAAAAAAGCCGCAATTGCGATCGGCGGCACTCTGGCGGCAGCTCCGCTGTGCCGCTTTCTTCTTTGGCGGGAATTCGGAGGCAGGTGCTTCTCTCTGAGAGGGACCCGCCACCAAATTGCCACCGAACAGCCCGATGTGCCACCCCAAGCACCTGCTTGCTGGGCGGATGCCTGGAGTCGGCCCTGCATACTGGGTCAGACCAATGGTTCATCTAGCCCAGTATCCTGTCACTGACAGTGGCCAGATGCTTCAGAGGGAATCAACACAACAGGACAATTTGGAGTGATCCATCCGCTGTTGTGCAGTCCCAGCTTCTGGCAATTGTAGGTTTAAGGACACCTGGAGCATGGGATTGCATCCCTGACCATCTTTGTTAA